>NW_008794963.1:1972470-1979835 GCF_000699145.1 Aptenodytes forsteri | reverse complement strand
CGGCCCCCCCCCCGGGACCCCCCCCCCCCAGCCGTTACAGCCGCCTTCAAAAGGGATGCCAGCCAGATATGGGCCAAGGAGAAAGCCCTATTTCCCCTTCAGGCCCTTGAGTAGTGATTCATGCTATAGACATATGTTTGGATATACTTATGGTCCACATAAAGTAATTTTAATCAACAGGAAGAGATATCTCTTATGCTTCACAGCCTGCACTTTGAACCTGTTGGGTTTTATAGCATCAGCCTTTGTTCCTCCACAGCGAGGAACATGACCAAGCAACACCCCTCCACAAAATAGCCCTGGGGAAAACCTCCAGGAGCCAGGTTGTGCCCACCAGTGTGACACGGGAACAGCTGTAGCAGGTCAGATCCAGGGTCCTGCTATTTTGTCCCTGGCAGAGGCCAGCAGTCAGCATTTAGCAAAAATAGTAAAGGGTAGCTGTAAAGTATTCTTTCCTGGTATGTGTACCTATTACATGGCTTCTTTTATTTTTCTACTGTCACTAGTGTTCACTAGCATCCCGCCCCCTCCTTCCCCAGTTCTCACAATATTCTAGTTTTCCTGTTTGCAAAAAAAGTCACAAACCCTTGTAGACTTGTACTGCCCTTGTAGGAGGGCAGTATCTCTGGCTATTATTAAGCAGAATCTGGCGTTATTCAAACACCACTTGTGACACATACACACACGGAGCAGTGCTTTAGGGTAAATTGCGCTGAACTTAGCAATGCTTTTGTCATAGCCAGAATTAAGTTTTCCCTTGGCAATATGTAAGCTGTACTTTTCTGTGAGAGGCTGAATAGCTGTCCCAGCAGCAATAGGACCAAATCCAGGGGAAAAGTCATGCAGCAGAGAACATGCACTGCCAGAGCCTGACTCCATGGGGTGACAATGACACTCCAGATCTATAAAGCAGAATAAAGTCATTTTTACACCAGAAGAAAGGGAGTTTTACCTGTGCAGCCAAATGATGGAGCCCTACTTCTGACAGGCAGCTCCTCAGCATTGGCAAGACCTTGGTGACAGGGAGAGAAGAGTAGACATTCAGGGGAATTTAGTCTTGCCTTTGGAGAAACAGGTAGATTATCTGAACCGTAGGCTGAACTGTCTTGTGTGCAAGGGCTGCTCTAGGATGCTGATTTTCGCTTTGCTTTCTTTGTTTGGAAGCAAGAACAGCCCTGAAACATTAGGGCAGGAGTGTGTCCGGAGGTCTTCGGGCACTAGGGAGGGGGTGGTTATGAAACTCCTATAAAACTAAAAAAAAATTTGCCAGAAAAAACACCATTTGAAGGCATTGCCAGCCATTAGGAAGAAAACAGAGGCTGAGACAGATTTGCATGACATTTTTGCCATGAGGTAGAAGCCAAAGATCAGCAGGACGTGTTTGCTTTGGTTGTGGTTTGCACTCACATGCAACTGATGTGAAGGCACAGGGCCCAAGTGGCTTTCCCAGATTGCCAGGATGCTGAGGCTGGTAGGGGACCTGGGGATGTGCACCTTTTTCCTTACAAAAAAGGTTTGGATTTACTGGGGAAACTACAAGGCGTGCAGCCCCAATTCCTCCCCATCCCCAGGTGTGGCGTTGCGTCTCCTGACACACTTGTAGTCACAGGACTGTGCAGCTCCTGGATGGGATGTGGCTGCTCCTGCTGTGGGCACAGGTGTGATCCAGAAATGCTTTTATGAATTTCCTCTTGCTCTCAGTCTACCCTCAGCTCTTCAGTGCTTCTGTTTGCTCTTGAAGGTAGATCAAATCTCATTTAATTACGTAGTGGTTAGAAAAGGGCAAGGCCCAAATGTTTGTTTTCAAATGAACTAATAAATAACCCTGATTTTAAAAATGGATGTGCACTGAAGAACCCAGAGATGTTCAATGCAAACCAGCAAGAGTCTTCTCCATTATACTACAGCAAAATAACTTGCAAGAGGCTCAGTGATGGAGAGCTGCTGTTCTTGCGTGGTGACAGCAGACATCCCTCAGCTGATATCCTCCATCCCTTTCTCTCTCTCTCATAGGCTATGTGCCAGAATTTGGGGGACCTGCATGTAACTGGGCCTCTGAAGGACATGAATTTCTCTGTTCCAGAAGGAGGGGGAGTGCGCTTCATTTACCAGGTAATCAAGTGTCTCTTGATATCCACCCTGGTCAAAAACCTCATAGTTTGAACACACTGACCTCACAGGCAGTGTTGTCATCTGTGCTGGTGGGAAGAACGGTCCCCCAAGAGGATCTGAAATTAGCTTTGACTTCCTCTGTCTGGGAATTCAAGAGTCTACATGCAAAAAGCAGGAGACAACCCTTTCTCTCAAACACATTTTAAGAGGATATCCTAAGACAGGGATTAATAATATCAGCATTCCTAGAGAATGGGTTTCCATGTAACTTGTGTCATCATTTTCCTTCAGCTCTGAGGTTTTCTTCCCAAAGCCATAACCACAGAAGGACAGATCCAGCTCCCAGGCAAATGGAGGATGTGTGTCATTTTTTTCCATTCCTGTGCTCAGATAAAGCACTATCCTAAGCAGACGTTTGCTTTGGAAAGAAACCTCAGTTGGGATTTCCTGCAGCATTCAGGAAATAATGTGAAAACTCCTCTGTTGAGGATCAGAAAAGAGCAGATTTGTTTGAGCAGACTCTTGGAATATCATTCCCCCAGCCAAGCACACTGTTGGCAATAGGTTTTAAAAGACACAAAAGCATGAAATTATTTTGATTATGGTGAAAATGCTGAAAAAAGAATGATTTTCCCTTTGATTTTTCCCCATTCTAGTTCACATCCGAGCCACCTGCTGTGAGTTTCAGAGTGACTGGTGAAAAAGATGGAATAATTGACATTGTGCCAAAGACAGGCATCCTGTATCTCAATGGGTCTCTGGACTGGGAGACCAAAGCAGTGCACAGGCTGCAGGTAAAAACTCAGTGAAAAATAGGAAGGGAGGGTTATTCATATTCACCCTTTTTTGGTAAACCTGAAATTAATGGAAAACTGTTGAAATTTCAAATTCTTTCTTTTGTCTATGTTTACAGACAGCTTTTCATTTTTAATATTGAGTTTTGCTGAAAGATGCATGGTTTTATAATTCTGAAAGACTTTGCAGAGGAAAATGCTCCTTAGCACAGGAAGGTTATATTGAGAGAACAAAAATTACCCTGATGCCAACACTAATCCTGTAATTCTTCTAATATGAGGAGGACACTTGACTGGAAGTGAAATCTGGCCCCATGAATGAGATTTGCTTGTTATCCCTGAAGACTTATAGGGTGAATTCCATGGCTGGAATGGGAAAATAAACTATTGTAATCTACTTAGGAAGATTATAATCTATTTAGTGACAAATGGTGTGAGTAAATGACATTTAGACACAGAAGCACAGATCTAACCTCTGTTAAATGACAGCAGAAGGCTGTTTGGCAGATGTTGGAGGCTATTAGAGGAAAGAGCATTGTGTGCTTGTCCTGCTATTATACTCTTTTCATAAGGATCTCATCGTAAACACTGTTGGGAGTGGGACAGCGGGTAGGCGATCTTTTGGTCTCAGTATAGCATTGTGCTCTTATTCTGTGTCAAAAATGGTATTGTCTTTTTCTGAGGCACTAGCAACTGAGAAGGAGATGATCGTGAGAGGATCAATATCTGAACAAAATACATGATGATATTTTAGCTAGCCTTAGCTATCTTTCTAAAGTCTAGCACTTCAGATTTAATGGTTTCATGTTCTCAGCTCTGAAGCACCCTTGAATTGGTATTAGAGAGGACAATTTTCTAGCCCCAGAAGTTATTAACTCTAAACATGGGAATCCTTTACAGACAAGAAGAAGTGATGACAGAACTGAAAAAGGATACTTGGTTAGGCATAAATAATGATGATTTGATCTATTATGTGCAAACAAAATGAAGTTGGACAGACATAATATATACTCGGTGTTTTAAAGTCAAAGAAGGCTGAAAAATAAGAAGTCAAATTGTTTGGAACAAAAATGCAATCAGAACTAAGAATTAAGTTTTCTTTACAAATCCTTAGATCAGCCTATTTTTCTGGTTGATATTTACAATAGCACACTTGAGTCCGCTATATCCTGTTGGGTTTTCTCCTTGTTCTTTAGAAAGTATCTATTTCTATTTAAAGAAAAGCATGAGGTCTAAGCTGTGCAAGAATACAAGCAGTCTGCTGAGACTGGCAGTGAGAAATTGCCCTCTGAAAAGTGTCATCAGAAGCAGGAGTAGGTTATTTTGTTCTGTTGGCACTACATACTGTAGTGAACTATTGTCAGTGAGCTACCATGGTAAATCTGTCCTTGTAGATGGAGTCACACAGTTATGGCTCTCACCAGATTTGCATCACAGGAAGAATGACTTGGCATTTGACATCCTGATGTTCATTTATGTCTTTTAATTTATCCACATGAAAATATTTCTTTGCTGTTCCCTCTTTTTCCAAATCAAGGTGGAAAGTCTGGATGAAAAGGGAAACATAGTGAAAGGTCCATACACTGTTACAATACACGTGGAGGATATCAATGACAACCCGCCAGAATTTGACCAGATAAAGTACACTGGAGTAGTGAGGCAGAACTCCCGTCCAGGTAATCATTATAATAATGAAATATGATAGTTAATAAGAAGCTAGGTATATTAGTTAAACAGGAAGATAAAGTGGGTGCTATACTTCAACAAGCTGAAAAAAGATCAGTTTTCCTTCCCTCAGGATTGTACAAAATAAGGGTACAAACATGTATAATATAATGAAAGGGCAAAAACGTGACCACTATGTGGTGTAAAAGGATGAGTGTAATCAGAAATATTTCATAGTACTTGTTGCTTTGCAAGTATCATTTAACAGGCAAATATTGCTGCCCTCACCATTGCACTGAAAAAAACCCCTGTGCTAGAAAGATTTTAAAGTTTAAAGGTTGCCAAAGACTATACAGAAAGACAATGCTAAGAATATGTAAGTCTTTGCACATCAGTGAAATAAAATGCCAGTGTAGATATGGGGTATGTGTTTACTGTGAGTGATGCTTCTCAGGACGTGGGCTGAACCTTAGTATTTAGGAGAGAGTCTTAGCTAATGGATTGCAGTGATCCAGTCCAGAAATCAGGAAAGTATCAAAGAGCAGCTCAAGACCCACATCTTGGAAATGAAACAAAGGACTCAGCCAGTTGTTATCACTGTGACTATGGACTCAAGAAGAAACTTTTGCTAAAGAATATGCATATAAAATGCCATGGGGTCAGAAAACTATTCTGCAATATTTTACTGTATTCTTCAACTGCATCCAATTCAAAAAGATTTTGAATGTTGCATTGGTGATTAAAAGGCAAAAATTCACTTATGTTACTGCGCATTTCCATATTTTTTCATTGTATGATTGTTCCTTTAATTATAACTGTGTCACAGCTCTAGGGCTTTTTTCTCAAGCTGCTTTGGGTTGAACTGATTTGTATAAGGACTGCAAAGTGGCCTTAAAGAGAGATACCAGTGAGCTACATTCCGGGTGCAGGCACTCTTGGGTGGTAGATAGCTCTCTGAGTTAGCTCTGTCACCTTCTTCATCAACTGGTCTTCATACCTATTGTGATCCTACTAAGCAGAGCTGTGGAGGCAGGACCTGTGGAATGGTACACAGGCAATGTAATCTCCACACACAAGCATGGCTTACCATGAGAGATGCATTATGAAACAACGGCAGCTCCCCATAAGCTGCCTTCCTGGCTTGAGAGTTCTGCTCAAATGGACTATGTGTTGAGGTTTCAGTCTCCTCTTACCACTGTTTCTTCTCTAATCTGAACAGGCAAGCCCTTTATGTACGTCCATGCCACTGACCGTGATGATCCTACAACTCCCCATGGACAGTTGACTTACAGCATTCTCCATCATTTTCCCAACCCTTATACAGAAATGCTTTTCCAGATCGATAATGTAACTGGAGCAATCTCACCGAGTAAGATGGGTATGTAAAAAGATCCTTGTTTGTCAAAAAGCAAGCATGAGTTCTTGGGTGTACCTAGAACAAAACAATAACACAGCTCTGATGTTAAATTCTGAATAATCATAGTCAGTGGGACACACTCCACTGAGGCCCTGGTTTTGGGGAACTTTGTTTGTGTCCCACCAAATTCAAAGGAAGTTAGCAGAAATGGAGATTGGGATCTAAAAATACATTGAGAAGAGAGGTAGATTCTTTGGCCCTCAGGACTACACTGAGTCATATCTTGGGATTAATTCTCTTCCTTGAAATCTAGAAAACCAAAATCAGTAACATGAAAAATGCGGAGAAAACTCAGCCAGCCATGTGATCCCAACTAAACTGCAGTGATTTAAAAACCCTGTCTCTTCTGCTGGGCTGAACAAGTGCCTAACTGGAGTGAGGGCTGTTCAGTGATGCATCTGCACAACATGAGACCACAGCACAGAGGTCTCATACGATTACGTCCACATGATGCTGTGCTGCATATTCAGAGAAGCCAGAGGAAACGGCTTGCTGAGATTTGGCACAGAGGCCCATCTAAGGAGTGAGCCTGGAGCAGATGAAGCAGCATGGTGCATGTAGGAGGCAATGGGCAGATGAACCATCTCCACAGCCTCTGCTGCATTTCACTTGGCTCTTTGCTCTGTTTCTAGGCTCTTATTATTTGGATCCTCAAAAGCAGGACACCTTCACGCTCGTCGTCACTGTGAAGGACATGGCAGGGATGACAACGAATGCTTTCACCAGCAGTGCTGATGTGATCATCACTGTGAAGGAGAGCCTGTGGAAAGCTCCCCCCACCATCCACATCCAAGAAAACTCAACCCAGATCTACCCTGTCAACATCAGCCAGGTAGGGCCCTTGGCCGTGCTCCCTGCACCTCTCCTTGGTGCCACAGAGGCGTTTTCTCCCAGCTAATTGTGAAGGTGTCCCCACTGCATTCAACACCAGGCTCTTCAGAAGGACTTTGGCACCTTCCGGTTATTTTTTATATGGTATCCTTTGGAAATGATCTTTAGTGCAGGTCTCATTAACTTATCGTTAGTATGAAAGTTAATGGTTTGAAGGTGACTGAGATACAGGCAATATAAACATTAGAGTGACTGGACTTTGCCCTTCAGTTTGGAGAGGCTGTTAGCACCGCCTGTGTGTGAGAATATCCCATGGATAGAGGAAACATTTGGAGAATTTTGTTACAGCATAATGACTGGAAGAAAAAGGGTGCTTTACAAGGCTATTTGGCACAATACGAAAGATAAGGCTCTTGAGACACCCCAAGGGAGCTCCCAGACAGATATGTGGCAATTGGGTGCCCCTGCGGAGGTGCCGCTCTTCTCTCCCAATGGGTTTCTGTCGTGGTTTAACCTCAGTCGGCAACTGAGCACCACACAGCCGCT
>NW_008794963.1:1940760-1972156 GCF_000699145.1 Aptenodytes forsteri | reverse complement strand
CCCCCTCCCAGCTTCTTGTGCACCTCCCGCCTTCTCAGCCGGCAGAGCATGGGAAACTAAAAAGTCCTTGACTAGTGTAAGCACTACCTAGCAACAACTAAAACATCGGTGTGTTATCAACATTGTTCTCATCCAAAATCCAAAACACAGCACTGTACCAGCTACTAGGAAGGAAATACCCCTGCCGAAACCAGGACAGTTTCTTTGACCACTTCCAGCCCCGCTCTAACACCACAGGCCCTCCAGGCTTTGGGCAAATCAAGAGCTAACCCGTTGAAGGTTATTCTGAAGTTAGCTTCTTCCATCCGCAGAAGAGCCTGGAAGGGGACCAGCTCCACTGCAACACTGCTGTGGGCAGTCCCCCGCACTCAGAGACATCTGCCATGACCAGTTTTGTGTGATGCAGCACACCTGCTATATCAAAAGTACCTAGGAAGGACTGAAATGCCCTCCCCTCCTTCAGCATCCTGCATTCCCATGGTATTCCTCTTTACACAGTGCAAATGCAAAATATTTTGCCAATAACTGCAGACTGATGGTGATGTATACATCAGTAAATATTAACTAACAGGCCAGCAGCCTTTCAGGAATGTTTGACTTTGAAAAATGCCTTGGCACTGACACCCCCAGTGCCGTCATCCCTTGGACATGGCAGGATTCCTCGGATGCTGTTTGCAAGAGTAACTGACTTGGTGTTATTGTCACTGGCCTCAGTGACAGCCCGAGGAAGTCCAGGGTGAAAACAGGTGGAAGAAAAACTAACATGCAAAGGTGCTCCCATCCTGGGGTCACTTGTATATAAATTTCACATGGCGGCCAATGACATGTTGATTCTGCCTAGGGGAAAATGAAATGCAGTTGCTGCTATATAGTATAAAACATAAACAGTAATATTGACTCCATTAATTTGGCAGTCTGTTTACTGCATTTCATTTTAAATCTGAAGCACCCCACTAAAGATCCTTCATCACAGACTTTGATGCATGTAAAGAGCATGCACACATGTATGTGCAGATAGGTACTGGATATATTTTTTGGTGCTCCACATCTCTGAATTAGATAAACCAAAACAACAGGCAGGAATAGACAGCATAGGGAGATGGAATAAATTAGTGTCAAGACATTCAAATGCATATAATGCTTTCTTCTCATGTATCACCGTTTAGTTTCACATCCCAAAACCCTTCCATAAAAAGATAAGTGTCGTAGCCCATCTGGACATCTGGAGAAACTGAGGTAAAATGGTTTCACCACAACAATTCAGGGAGCAGAGGTGGATTATCAGCCTGGTTTTCTGCAGCTCGTCCCAAGAGCCTGCCAAACTGTTAATTTTCTCATTTATGAAGCTAACAGGAATGCAATCTTTTCTGTTTGTGGTCCAGAAACGATCCCTGTTAAATCTCAGTCTACACTTCTGACTTCCTATCCTGACTTATTTTTGTCTTTTTAGGTGCACTCAAATGAGCCAGATGTAATTTATGACCTTTTTGAAAAAGAAAAGCTGCCCATGCTCCCATTTTCCATCGATCAGAATGGGGTTATTTATGTGACTGAACCATTGGACAGGGAAGAAAAGGATAGCGTAAGTAAACACATAAAACCTCACTGATGGGAGAGACCATAGCAGGAAGCTGATTATTGGTGTGGGAGTAAATACGAGAAAGCTCAGTAGAAAGGACAGAGGGGAAAAAAAGAAATAAAAACTTTATTTCTTGTCATTTCTGTTTGGGAATGACTTGATAGATATGAAAGCACATTCACCTACTACACTGTTAAACTGCCTTCAGTTTGGTACCCTACAATACTTCTCCATGGGTCTGGCAGTAGCAATCACTGCCCACAGCATATATATAATGTACAACACTGGCCAACCATGGCAGGATTGTAGGTGCATGAGCAGGAGGTAGGCAGTGGCATTTGTGGAGGGCAGGAGATCTGAATGTTTCAGATCCCCCCCCCAGGGGCCTCAGGGATCCCTCCACAGCAGAAGCAGAGTTTAACTTGCAGTTGCAACTGTAAAGTTACCCTGAAGTTCCCCATCTGGGGGTCTTTTAGACAGGAAACCCCTCTGTCCCCTTTTGTTCTTGGAGGAAATTTGGGCACAGAATAGGCCAGGGATCAGATATGCTGGAGGAATCCTATCTCTGTATGTGACAGATGAATTTGCAAAGTGACAAAAATGAGATATTCCTGCTTTTCTTGAATTTTTGCGAGAGCAAGTTCACAGTGCAATGAAGTATTCAGGACTTTTAAATTCTTTTGAAAACTCAGACCTCAGGCACTAAGCTGTGATGGAAGAGTTCTGAATCAGAGTGAAAATACTGAACAAACATATGAGAGGATATTTCATTTGCATGGAATGGTCCCATAGTTACACATTTAAATGCAAAATATTGTCACAGTGGACATTCAGCACAACTAATCTCAATATTCTTATTGCAGTATACTTTCTTTGTGGTCACAAAAGATAATAAGGGAGAACTGGTGGACAAGCCTCTGCACATTCATGTTACTGTGGAAGACATTAATGACAATCCCCCTGTGTGCCAGCAGGCCCTCACTGTAATTGAAGTTCAAGAAAATGAAGGTGGAGGTAAGAAAACAGCTTCTACTCATTTATACACATCATTCTGGTCATGTTATTGTTTCCAGCTGGGTACAAATAAAACTAGAAATTCTGATCCCAAAGAGCAAAACGTAGCTCTCCTAGAGAAATGTTTTCCTGTGCAAATAGCTCTGTTGTTTTCACTTCAATAATTCATGTGGAAAGGATTTCAGTAACCTGAGAAGGACAGACCCAAGACCCGTACTTAAAAAATACTGTTCCATTTAAAATATAAAATTGTATTTTCCCACAACGACAGTTTTGGACAACTGCTTAGAATGTAAAAAGAAAAACACCCCTTTTATTACTAATACAAGAAATACTGCTCTAAAAGTGGCATGAGCCCATTTTCCCTCATCGAGATTCTCCTCCAGCATAATGCCTTTGACCTCAATGGACCATTACCGAAGTCTGTCCCTAAGTCTTCACATCAGTTATTTGGTTTCAAGGCTGAAGTGTCTGTTGTTACAGTCACTTCTGATCAAAACATATAGCCCAGTCCTTTTGGACGGCCCCAAGCCCAAAACAGCTGGTTGGGATGCTAAAGGAAAAACTCCCAGAAGTCAAACATTTGTGTCCATTGCAGTGTTTTCCACACAGTTGTATCTTTATTGCCCTTCTACTCTTTGCATTGGTATCACTGTTGTCAGTGTGTACCTCTGTGGAGGAATAGGACCACTGCATTATCTGACTGACTCTGGTCTCTCCTCTGCCACAGGAAGTAATATTGGCACCGTGTTTGCTACGGACATGGATAAGGAGGGCACCCTTAACTCTCGTCTGCAGTTCAAAATAAAAAGTCAGGTTCCTGCTGTTCCTGCAAGTAATCTGTTCTTTATTCAGCAAGACACTGGGATTTTGCAGTTAATTAGCCATTCGTTAAACAAGCGCATTGCATCCAACTATTCCTTGAAGGTGCTGGTGACAGATGCAGGTATGTAAAGCCTGCTGTTATACATCGGAATAATTTTGTTCATTAGCCAGCCATTCGTTAAACAAGCGCATTGCATCCAACTATTCCTTGAAGGTGCTGGTGACAGATGCAGGTATGTAAAGCCTGCTATACATTGGAATAATTTTGTTCACGCTGGCATCCCCAGCGCTCAGTGTCCAAGGGATGAGAGGAGACCTAGAGGATTCACTGGAAGCAACAGCAACGCTGGGAGCTGGCTGGCTCTGGCATTGTACTGCCTTGTTCTCGAGATGCAGAGAGGTTAATCATGATTCATAATGCACGTATGGAAGGAAACCAGCTCTAGGGCAGGGCATGGATAAACTGGGAAGCTTTTTAACAAGTACTCCAGTAAAAGATTTTCTTCCACAGGGGAAAAAAATGAAGAGATCATGATTGTAGTTTTCCCCAAAAATCTTTCAAAAGGACTCACTGAAAAAAATCAAGAAATTAAACACAGCTGCTCAGAGAGTCCAGATAATTTATTTTAAAAGATTAAGAGCTGAAATTAATCTTCAAAAATAATCTTGTCCATTATATAAGTTCCCAGGAGTCCTTTGTGGTTCACTGAATGGAAAGGAAATCAAACTCCATACTAAAGCTTAAAGCTTTGTGTTGCAGTCCTTATAGCCAGGCAAAACTTGTGGATGGAGGAACTGGCATGTAAAGACAGCAGTGTCACATGTCTGTAAATGAAATAACATCACTTAGATGAGATGAAAACCTTGCAGGGGGAGAAGCTGGTGATTTGTTTTGGATGCTTATTTGAATTCCATCCAAACAGTTTTGTTTAGAATATTCCTTAACTTTCAGCTCATAAAGCACATCCGTAAAACACTAAAATCCAGCTACATATGAACAGCACACGACCAGACAGAGTATACTTTTAAAATCACAGTCCCCCGTTGCTATGGGTGCCCCTGCTCAGGTAGTGCTTAGATTTACATAGAACTGAAGTTTAAGTCTGGCTGTAACGGAAATGAGGGTGCTGCCTGATGGCCCACGAAGAGGACAAGGTAGCATAACAACCTGGGGCTTACTTTTTGACATGCAAAAGTGATATTGAGAAAGCTAACACAATTCATAGCTATCATCCTGGCAAAGGGATATGGTTAAAAAAAGTGACAGGCACAAAATGAAACAGGCTGAAGAAATTGGGAAGGTGAATAGTAAGATAGAGAGTGAGGTTCTCACTGACTACGAGACACTGGAGATCAAGTGCTTCTTACAACAGTAGGGCTTTGCTTGGATTGGATGATTTGGCAGCGCTCACTTTTGCTCACAGTGAACCCTTTTGGAGGAAAGTTATTTTCAGCAGAAGGGTTGCTGTGATGTTGTTTGTCCTCTTTCCATGCAGTATTCCAAACAATCTGTGACGTGCAAATACATGTCATCGACATCAATGATCAGATTCCCATCTTTGAAAAATCAGATGTGAGTATTTTTAACACCATTTTTGATGTCCCAATAACTTTTGACAAATGTTTGAGCATACATTCAATGTCTATAGAATGTCAATGGGAAACCAACCATTTACAGAACAAGTAACAGAGCAATCCACTAGTGAAAATAAAGGCAAGGTATTGCTGCAAAGGCAGCATATAAGGTCTGTATAGACAGTAGACAGTGGGACTGACTCATAGTTATTTCTGAAATGTAAGGTAATTTGCTCAGTGGAAAACTATGTGTACAGAAAGAAATGATTCTACTAAAGCAGTTTATTCCAGAAATGTAAGTTCTGGAGGGAAAGGAGGAAGAAAAGGCTTTAAAATTAATCAAAATAGCTAAATGGAAAAAAAGCTAAAATCTCCCAAGCTCCCTTCCAAACACAGTGTTAATGTATCCAGAAAAGCCAGAAAGTGAATGGAAATCAAAGGCTGTATTTTCTTTAACCAGAAACAGTGGTCCAGTGATCCATGCCCAAATGCGTAGCTGCTGGCCCTTCATTCAGGAATGGGTGTCAGGCTCTTGCCTCTTCCTCTGGTGGAGGTGCTGGTATCCGGCAAAGAGGCCTTCCGTGACTTCTGCCTGCTGGCCCAAACCTCTCTTCGGACACTGCAGTGGCTGGAGTGTCTACCTTTAGGTGTCTAAGCTCCCACCATACTTGTAGGCAATGTAGGTGGTGGCCTCAGGAAAGCTGTCTAGCTCATCAGGTGTAGATGTCCTCCCGGGGAAGCTGTGTTGGTTTTTGGGCTTTGCTGACTTGCATTGCCCAGCTCTCTGTTGATGATAACGGGAGGTTAGACACATGCAGACTGCGTGCCTACATAGCAGGCTGTTGACTTTCTCACCTCAAGGTCTCAGTCCAGGACCTGGTCTCAGGATGAGACTGCTGGGTCAGGGCACACATCAAACAGAGTAAATGGAGCTGGGCTGCTAATGTGGCAATGGCATATGGTGAATGGAGCAATTAAATACTTAACAGTTGGTGGCTAGGATGCTCACTGGGTACAGAGGAGATCAAGGTGCTGTCCCTACTGCTGTGAGAATTGCATGTACGTGGACTAGTTTCAACAGAGGAGGTAAAGGCTCCTCCAGAGGGTCTGGGACTGCTGCTATACTAGTAGCTCACCCACTGACAGTGATCCCATCACCTTTGATAAATGTATGGCTAAAAAGGGGGATATAGCAACTTTGCAGAAGGTCTAGTGCCCATCTTTCATTTCTGGGTTCCCCTGAGCAGCGAGGTAGCTCACCTCTACTGCTGTAAGGCACTTTACTAATGCTTTTGTACATCTCTCTAACCTGGTTATGTCTCTGCTGTGAAATGCACCCACCACTTCCCTCCCTCACATGGCTGCTGTGGGTTGAAATACATCCATGCTCGTGGGTCGTGAGCTTGTTGTAGTGCTCAAGTTATCCACAGATGGTGCTCAGTGTGTCATGTTTCAACAATCTCTCTCTCCTCAGTATCACAATGTGACTGTTGCAGAAAGTCTACCGGTAGGAACAGTGATACTAGAAATTCAAGCTACCGATGGAGACGAGCCTGCCACAGGGAGCTCCTACATCATTTACCAAGTGAAGGAAGGAGATCCAAACAACACGTTCATCATAGAGGCAGATCCTGAAACAAACCGAGGGTTTGTCAAGATTAACAAGGTGAATAGATGGGTTTATTCTTCTCCATTTATATATATATATTTACATATATATTTGCATAAACAGTAACCACCCTGGTGATGATTTGCAGAGGGAGGGGTTGGCTGGTGGTGGGGTGAGGACACCCCAAGCATGGTGCAGACTGCAGGAGGCCCTACTCTTGGGCTCAGGCATTGTGCCTGTGCAGTGCTCAGGCACACCTATCCTCCCGCCTTTGCTGTCCTCTACCCGCCCACCGCCACCGGCAGCTCCCTCCGCTGGCTCTGCTGCTGGCCCCTTCTCCAGCAGAGCAGGCTCTGGCCGATGAAGTAGGTCTTTAGGCACCATAAAGAAAAAACCCCTCCCCCCCGCCTTTGCCTGCCCCCCCCCCGCCCTCCGCCACCGGCAGCTCCCTCCGCTGGCTCTGCTGCTGGCCCCTTCTCCAGCAGAGCAGGCTCTGGCCGATGAAGTAGGTCTTTAGGCACCATAAAGAAAAAAAATGCCATCATTTGAGTGATTTTGCAGCAGTGTTTCTGGAAAAGAGAAAGCCAGCTAAATGTTTCCATGGGCTGTGGTCGTGGTGGTGGGCTGTCACAGGGCAGACTGATCTCCTTGCTAGTGCTCTGGGCTGTTGGTGGCTTTTGCAATGGGAGGTGCAAGTGAGACCAGCATGTCTCAATGTCGGGTTGGAGAGGCACTGTGTTCCTGCTGAGGCAAACATTAACCATGACAAAGCCAAGGTCAGTGCGTGCTGCGATGGGTGATACATCCCATATGTTGAATGCTGGAGACAGGAATATAAGGAACACTTTCTGCTGCATCCATGAATTTCAATAGCAAAAGTGCTCTCCCTTTGAAATTAGCCTTCCTGAAGGCACTTGAACTATGGGTCCAGAAAACCTATCACTCATATTCCAAGGGGTGACATGTTGTTTGCATCCAGTTCACCTGCCGCAGGCCAGACCAAGGGCAGGCAGATGCAGCGTTTGGTGGACCATCTTCAGGCTCAACCTCAGTGTCATTTTTTCCCAAGGAGGCAATTGTGAGAAACTCCACGGTGTAACAACCCTCGCATGACTTTTCTCACCCGGAGGTCACCCAAGCCCTTCTTGTACAGAGCTATAAATACTATTGCTGTAAACAGGATATAGTTATTAAACTTAGTCAGGCAGGTGGCAACATTATTAGGAAATGCAGTTGCTGAGAAGGCCTCCAAACGGGCATATGGTTTCATTTAAATTGACTGTTCCCAGTGTCATTTTGCTCCTGACAGCTCTCCCTTATTTCATCTGTATCTGGGATGCAATCTCCTCCTTCAGAAGAGGGGGACTTTGTGGTTTCCCATGGGAGCTTCCTGTGGCAGCGGGGCCGTTGCTTAAAGTACCTTTTTTTTCTGATTTATCCAGGCTCTTGATTTTGAAGCAGCTCCAGTGTACAACCTGGTGATCAATGCCACAAACCCCGAACCGTTGGTGCCAGGCGTGCAATACAACTCAAGCTCCCTTACCTTGTTTAAAGTTTTCGTAACAAATGTGGATGAGCCACCTGTTTTCCACCAGACAGTTTACAAAGGAGAAGTGTCTGAAGACATTCCTGTCGATACCCTGGTCACGACAGTGGAGGCCTGTGATCCTGAGGGGGATACTGTACGGTAAAAGAGAGTGACCATGATTTATTTATTGAATTTAGGATTTAGAAAATTGTTCTAAAAGAGGTACAAGGAAAACATGCCCAATATTTGGCATGCAGGAAAAGACTTTTTTGCAAAAGTCTCATCTCCTAATAGAAAGTGGAGGTGTGGTGGGGTGGTGGCCAGTGACCCCCCTGCAGCAGACTGCTGGGCAGTGGTTTTCTAACCAGCTTTCTCTCTGTGCTGTGACAAGCATCAGCCAGTGGGGCCCTTGAACTAGCAAACTGAAAGGGAAGAAGGCCAATATATGTCTCCAGGAAAAAGGCAGAGCTGGTCTGAGAATAACAGGGTTTCCATATCCATAATGCCTTTAACAAATGAATGAAGCACATACTGTGCACCCCTGGGAACCAGTAGGACAGTAGCTACTTTTCATCTCACACAGGAAACTGCACAGGACTTTTTCTCCACCAAAACACACAACCTGTAGTGAAGCTCTCAAGTCTATAATTGACAATTAATTCATTTTATTTTCCAACTGCCAAAGACGATATGCCTACTTCCACTGCAGATGCAAAGCTCTGTGCAAGACAACCCCTATGTTTGTGAGTGGGTTGCAAAACCTCAAACTGGCTCATTTGGTGGCCCAACACCATGTTGTATGGTCAAGTCACCTTGAGGCTCTGCCAGCTCACAGATCTATGCACCGTGCTGTGTTGCATGGTGTAAATGTACCTTACACGGTAGAGTCGGATAGAAGAACTATTTGTGGCTCTTGCACGATTCCCAGCTGGGATGCTGAACAGATCAACCCAAAACAAACAATCCTTGAAATTTAAATAAAATTCAGCAAAACACCAAGTAGTTAATGGAGTTGCAGAATATGACTGTTAGGCCTCCCATGGATTTTTATTCCCAGAGGTTTCTCATCTGGCTTTCTACTTTCCCCTAACTTTTGGGAACTTAGCATGTTTGGCCTTCTGTCAAACTGGTTTGAAAGTGAGCCACATAGTCCAGAAGCTCTGGGGGATGATGACAGAGACAGATGACAGGAATTCATATTTACATAAACTACATTTCTGCTAAAAAATAGGTTAAAGGACATAAAATAAAAAGTATAAAAAGTAAAAGATGTATAAGAATGTCAGCATGCTGTTTTTAATGCAAGGGGTACGTTGAATGAGAATGTCAGGTCACATCTACTCAAGCAAATGCCTGTGCTTTAACTGGGTCATATGTTCATGGTTAAATTTGTATAAGTAAATACGCAGAGACCTTGGGTTTTTTTGAACAATAATATAAAGGCAATTATGTGGTGATATTTAAAGCACCCTCTGTTCTGAGGCTGCCCCAATGGTAATTACAGGCTGCTCCAGACTGGCAGCAGATGACCACTGAGGTCTACCTCGGGGTCCTGGCTTCTTGCTGGTCCAAAAAAGGGTGCCTGGCTGCACTGTTCCCTCTGTGCCCTAGACTTTGGCTCATGCCCCCATCAAAACCAAGGCATGGGAGATGTGATGGGGAGTGAGGGACATGGGGTTGGGACAGAGCGCACTTCTGGACCAAAAGCTCAGGAACACCCCAGGTTTCCCAGTTAGGAGGAAGGTGGAGTTGCAGTACACAGGCTGGAGGAGCAGTGGCATTCCCACCGTTCTGCTCTCACTCTTTATTCTCAATGATTTTGGCCTCCCTTCCTCTGTCTGTCTCTTCTCGTTGGCTGTAGTACTGGGACTCTTCCAGGAACCCTCTCTTTGAGTGCAACTGTAATTAAGCCACTTGCCTAAAATCAATAAAGAAGCATTTGTTTTGTCAGTAATTTTTCCTGATTTGGAATAGTATATGTGACTTTTTCTTCTTTCTTTCCAAAGATACTCCTTAGAAGGTGACATGAGGAAATGGCTGAGGATTGATTCAGCCACTGGGCAGATATACACTGCTTCCACTTTGGATCGAGAACAGCAAGAAATGTACACGGTTGATGTTGTTGCATCAGAGCTAAGTAAGCGATGAAACAACTACATATACACACAGAGGAATCCCCTGCCCTTACTGCTTTATGAGGAATTATCAGACTTCCCATGACTAAATCCATTAAAAGTACAGGAACATGTGATGTGTCCTTAGAAGTATATATTTCTTAAGAATTTAACTTTCTTAAAAGAAACCTTGATGTTGTAGATAATGAGGATTAAAATAACTTTCATGAAGTTAGCTATCATGTGCCATTATATTTGCTTGAGCCACATGGCATATAGAGAAAGTTAGAATTTCTTCAGTGTTTTCAGCATCAACATTTTCTGCCACTATTTTCCTCTATAGCTATAAAGATTTTAGTCTTTCTTGTAGGTATGTTTAGGCTTCCTGAAAACATACGTGAAGAGTAACTTGCAACCTTGTACAGAATTTCATTTTATTATGAATAAAACTAATACACTAGTTAGTCTGAAATATATTATAGCTCCTAGTTCCAGCCATTAGAATCTTCCAGATAGTCCATCTGGGGAGATTTCATTATGTGATTTACATTGAATAGGGGTTAAAAACTCTGGACTATATCTGACTGAATGAGGTATAAATCTAGATTTCCTTTATTAAACACAGATAAACAATAATGCTGGCCACTGTTTTGGGGGATATGGGTAAAGATGCAGTTCCTGTATGTCAGGAAAAAGGAGAGCTTCCTCGAGCACCGAGATGGAGTGGGGCTGTTCCTGCAGGAACAGGCTGGAGAAATGACAGGTCTCTGAAAGCTCTTCTTGAGCCCCTAGTCTTGGCCCCAAGGCAGAATATTGACTTGCATTTCCTATATTTAGAAAAGAGATGGGAAACTTAAGGAGTTTCATGCTTAAAAGAGTGCTCCAAAGAGCACTGGTCACCTTGGATGTGTCTGCTTACCAGATATGATGGATGTGACCACTTACTAGATACAATGGTCTATCTGCCTCCTTTCACTTTCTAGTGTTCTGCAGTCAGCAAGAGTTGGGGGTAAATAAACCATACTTTTTAAAAATGATGGCAGCTACCACGAGTCCCTCAGGACCTCCTGAGACCTTGCCTCTGCAACCTGCAGACAGAATACCACCTCCCACTGCCTGCCTGATGATGTACCTATAAAATAGCTGCAAAAGTAACAACTCAGCATGTAAGTCCAAGATGTGCGTGTAACTTCGCGTTCTGTTAAACTCTACAGATAATGCAGCTCAGAAATCCAAAACAACCTTGATACTACACTTAAAAGATGTGAATGACAACCCTCCACTGTTAGCTATGGATTATCCTCCTTTCTTCTGCCACCCGCTCAGTGGAGGAGAGAGAGCTTTCCTTCAAGCTACTGATGCTGATGAACAGGGGTATTCAACATTTACTTTTTCTCTCGCGGGTGATATGAATACAAGAAATAATTGGGAAATCTCAAAAGTCAATGGTAAGTTAATAAAGCTATTCTTATAATGATATGGGACTCTAAGTACTCTGGGAAGTATAAAGAAATATTGAATCCCTTTTCATTCCTACTATTGCATATCCAGTATTCCATGTAGAAAAAAAAATAAGTTGTTGAGAAATTACATGCATTTTGGCATGTATTTATTTGAACACCTAAGTCACTAATAATTTTTTTTCAAGAGATTCCATCTAGTATGTTGCAAGCCAAAATTTCGCTAGTACTTACAAGAGAAGAAACATGTAAGAATAAAATGTACTGTGTGCTTAAATGAATACAAATCACTTCTGCTAAAGAAATAGAGCAGTTTGCAAACTGTCTATTTCTGACATTTCATGTGCAAAGGGAAGTCATGCCTCACAAACCAACTGGCGTTCTTTGAAGGGGATCGATAAGCACATGGATAAGTGCTTGGACGATAGAGCCTGTCTGAATCCCTAAAAGACATTTGACGAAATGTCTCACTAGAGAAAGTTGGGTTGCCACGATGTGAAAGGGACAAGTTTTGAAAGGATAAATAATAATTTAAAATTCAGGAGTTGGAGTAAATGGTCAGCTCTTGCACTGAAGTGAGTTCATGTGTGGTTTTCCAAAAGGGTTTTTGCTAGGACCTGTGTAGGTCAATAAATATGGGAGTGCAATGAGGAGGCAAAGTTTACTCATTATACAAAGTTATTTGAGCAGGAACCAAGTGTGAAGAATTGCAGAACATCCTTGCAAGACTAAGTTGGTTGAACAATAAAATGGCAGATTCAAATGAACCCCAGACTCCCAAATTCACATTTGAAATCATGGGTGCTGAGCTGGCCATTACAAGTTAGGAGTAAGACCTGTAAGCAGTTTCATGAAAATGTGAGATCAAATTATCAGTAGTGTTCAGAAAAGCAGATCAAATATTGGGAATTACTAGAAAGGACCAGAGAATACATCGGAGAACATCATTGTGCCCCTGTATAAATCCATGATTTGTTCAAAACTTCAACTCCAATCTCTCCATCTCCAAAAAGATGTAGTAGAACTGGAAACAGGTTCAGATAGGGTGACAAGGAGAATCGGAGTTATGGAGTAGCCTGATATAAGGAAGTGTATGGAAGCAGCAAAATAAGCTACTGCTTTTTAGCTTGGAAGAGAGTAGGGAAAAAAAATAAAATAGAGGTCTATAAAATCATGAATTCTATGGTCAGAGTGGCCAGAGGTTCATCGCTTGCCCTCTCTTCCAGTACACAAACCTGGAAGCCTCAAATGAAACTTATGGGAGTTATTTCCAGTGCAGATAGAAGGAGGAGGTAGTTGACTGTGGAACTTGTTGCCACGGGGTGTTATGTATGTAGAAAGTTTCTACAAGTTCAAAGCAAGAAATTACATCTCGCTCAAGAAGTCCCTGAGCTGAAAATGGTTGAAGGCTGGGAGAGCATTAGGAGAAAATAAAATACATGCTTCCTTTTTTATTGTAATCTCCACCTCTTCTAGAGACAAGATACTGACATTGATAGACCTTTGGTCTGATCCCAATGGCTGTTATAGTCTTACTTTTCCAAGTTTTAAAGAGTCTTAGATGTGACAGTGTAAGTGCACTAGAAGGATGGTCTGTCCTACTAAGTTATCTTGGGAACAATTCAAGTTGGTGATGGCTTCTATGAGTATGGGGGGATATTCTTGGTTTAGATGTGATGTGTAACACACTCAAGATCAGATTTGGTCTGCTGTAGAAATTCGGAAGGAAACTTACTTTTCCAAGTTTTAAAGAGTCTTAGATGTGACAGTGTAAGTGCACTAGAAGGATGGTCTGTCCTACTAAGTTATCTTGGGAACAATTCAAGTTGGTGATGGCTTCTATGAGTATGGGGGGATATTCTTGGTTTAGATGTGATGCTATCAGTGTAACACACTCAAGATCAGATTTGGCCTGCTGTAGAAATTAGGAAGGAAATTCTCTGACCATATTATGCTGAAAACCAGACTAGGCATTTAGATGGTCCCCTTTAACCAAATGTCTGCAAACCAATGAGACCTGGGAAGACATGGGGGAAAACAGGAACTACCATCATGTGCAAAGCAGCCTTAAAAAAGAGCATTTGCAGCTGGTATGAATGTTGAGCTAAATTTCTTTCTTGTGCTGACATGAATGTCCCATTTCCTACTTACAGCTACTCATGCTTACCTCTCTCCGAAACATGCTAACTTTGAAGAGAAGGTGTATAATATTCCAGTAATAATTAATGACAATGGAAAACCACCTTTGGAAAGAAAAGTGAATCTTGAAGGTATCCTATGCACAGAAGTATTAATTTCAAGACAACAGTTGCCTTTATGAATAATCAAACTGGACTACTAAACTTCTCATTAACCTCATGGCATTTCTTTTTGCAGTAAACGTCTGCAGGTGTTCAAGTGAAAAGTCGTGTTTTATCGAAGTACAGCGTCAGCACTACTGGCCAACCACCGGCCAGGCAATTGGGATTCTTATTGGGGTCCTGCTTGTCATTGGTAGGTCACTTTTTCTTGCTTGATAAGAAGCCAGGTCTCCAAGATATGATGGTGCTGGTGCATTTCTGACACTGATTCACTTGTTGGGTGAAGAGATGTCATGAATGTTGCAGAATGAGCAAAAGAGGAAAGATCTCATGATTGTGTATCACGGTTGCTGCAAACTTGTAAGTTTTTGGTCGTAGGAATAGCTTTCTTTAGCCTGTGCTTCTGCATGCACATACAATGGCACAGCAAGCAGCTATGACAGAAGAAAATGCTGCACTTGTAGCATACTGTCACTTCATTGCTACCTACTGCCTTTTCCCTGTCAGGGAAGGGATTGGAGCCTCGTCTTTGGCTTCCAGATTATAGTGAAAATAGTGAAGCATTCATGGATGTCATGCTTACAATGTCTGTACCCGTAGCTTACAATTATGATTTTATTCAACTATTTCAGCTTCCTAGGCTTCCATCTTTCATATGGAGAATTGCTTGGAGCTGTGGGAAACTGACATTTAGATGAACAAAGTACAGTTATATTGTTAAGTGGTAGTGAACAGTATTATGTTCTTATAGGCATGAGCTGATGTAACTTCAACAAGTAGCTTAAAACTTTTTCCAAAACAAGACAAAATCTTTTTTTGTATTAATAGAATAGAATAGAATAGGACTAGACTATTTCAGTTGGAAGGGACCTACAGCGATCATCTAGTCCAACTGCCTGACCACTTCAGGGCTGACCAAAAGTTAAAGAAAGTCCTAATGTCCAGTCTAAACCTCCCCTGGTGCAGCTTTGAGCCATTCCCACGTGTCCTGTCACTGGATACCAGGGAGAAGAGATCAGCACCTCCCTCTCTGCTTCCCCTCCTCAGGAAGCTGTAGAGAGCAATGAGGTCACCCCTCAGCCTCCTTTTCTCCAAACTAGACAAGCCCAAAGTCCTCAGCCATTCGTTCCTCATAGGACATTCCTTCCAGCCCTTTCACCAGCTTTGGTGCCCTCTTCTGGACGCATTCAAGGACCTTCACGTCCTTCTTAAATTGTGGGGCCCAGAACTGCACACAGTATTCAAGGTGAGGCCACACCAACGCTAAATACAGCGGGATAATCACCTCTTTTGGTGGGCTGGTTATGCTGTGTTTGATGCACCCCGGGATGTGGTTTGCCCTCTTGGCTGACAGGGCACACTGCTGACGCATATTGAGCCTGCTGTCAATAGGTCCCTTTCAACACCCCCAGGTCCCTTTCTGCAGGGCTGCTCTCCAGCCGCTCCTCTCCCAGTTTATACTCGTGCCCGGTGTTACTCCATCCTAGATGCAGAATATGGCATTTGGACTTGTTAAATTTCATGCCATTAATCATAGCCCAATGCTCCAATCTATCTAGATCCCTCTGCAAGGCCTCTTGTCCCTCAAGAGGGACTTTCCCTTTGTGAAACCATGTCAATGGTGCCTGATGATTGCATTATTCTTTAAATGCCTTTCAGTAGTACCCAGTATGATCTTCTCCACAATTTTTCCAGGAACTGAGGTTAGACTAACAGGTCTGTAGTTCCCTGCATCTTCCCTCACGCCCTTTTTGTAGATTGGAATAACATCGGCTAGCTTCCAGTCAGCGGGGACCTCCCCAGGCTCCCAAGAGCTTTGGTAGATGATCGAGAGGGGTCCTGCCATAACATCCTCTAGCTCCTTCAGTATTCTCTTTATCAATGTAAGTGCAAAAAGTGACTGTTGATGGGATCCAGTCCCATAGGAAGCAAAGAGCAAGAAGAATTCAGTGCTCAGTCCTGTGTGATTTTTGAATGTGATGGTCACAACAGCCAGACTGGGAAACTGTGACTCAGCTGTGGAGAGGGGAGGGAGTGTGAAAGACCCATGGAGAAAATCAAAGAAAAGAAATTAAATATGTTACAGACCTCATATTCAAAAGAGTTGGATTAAATTAGAGGGTAAAAGGGAAAAAACCCAAGAACTTATGTAAGTTACCATTACTTCAATTCTAACAGAAAAGAGAATGAGCCCCCAAGAACAAGTTCAGTACCTAAAAAGACAAAACCAAAGCTGTATGCTGATTTTCTTTTGTAATACACAAACCCCAAAAGCAAGAGAAAGTGATGCATGTGATGTGTATGTATTTGTCTTTTGAAGATAAAAAGAGGAAAAAAAATTCAAAGAACTTAAAATGGAAGAAGCCATACTCAGAGCATACGATTGACAGAGAAACCCCTCAAACTGCATTTTTATTGTCTCTGTTCAAGCTTCTCATATCACTTATTTCTGCACAATGCCTTACTCTGATCCCTCACTTAGTGTAGTGCCACATTTAAGTGAAAATTATGTTGGATAACTGACTAAAGATGCTTTCAGTACAAGAGAGCTGGTCAGCCTCAGAGAGCATAGTAAAAGTTGCTACTGCTTTATGACTTTAAAAAAACACAGTGTATGTAGATCATAAAGGATTTTTCAAAGAATTCCTGAAATGAATATGCAGGTTTTTTCAATAGCAAGTTTTTTTCACTGTAAAGGCAAAATCAGTTGATAGTCTCTCAGGTGGATTTAACAGGGATCAGAGATGGGCATGGAAAAAACAATGAGAAGTATCTAAAGATTTTATGAAACCTGGAGTTATTACAAACATTGAGTTTGGCCTTGAAGCTCAGAAGATATGATCATAAAAACAGCTGTCTCTTGGGGGCCTGTCTGACACCAGAATGAATTCCTGCATGAGCTAAGGACTCTCTCAGACTGCAGCACCTTTCGTTCCAAGAGCAAAGATCCTCTGCAGTCTTACTGTCTTTAAAAGAAACACAGAGCATAGACACTGGAAAACAAAATACAACAAAACAAAAATACACCCCAAACCCTCAGCCAATCTATTCTGATGGGATAAACTCTTTCATTAAGACAAACTGTCTCTTTCCTGGAAGGTATTTCTCCCACTGAGAAGAGGGTGGGAGAATAAATATCATGTGGCAGATACTACGCGTGTTCCTTGATTAACTACTCAGATACCGCAAATGTGAATGCAAAATAAGAACAACTACAGGACAGATATTCAGAACAATGAATGGGGCAAGGGGAGTAGCTGAGCACTCCTATATACTTTAGTAAAGGAACAAAGTGATGTTGAAAGTGATAGATAATCTAACACTGATAAAGAGGAAATAAATTTACATACAGTGTAACAAGCTCATCATGATTTAAAAAGATCAGACATATATACACATATATAATATGCGTATTTGATGTGTATATATACATATATATGTATGTATGCATATGAAGACATCTAGACACCTTCATTGGATATGACACGTGATGATAAAGGGTATAAGCACTTCTAATCCAGGCCAGAAGAAAATCTCAGTCATTCTCTGCCATGGGTGCACAAATCTCTGGGGTCCATCAGCTATTCCTAGCAGATACCAAGGAGTTCCTGAAGAACAATTTTGCTGTCAGTAGTCTCAGCTTTGCTGTGACAGAATTACCATTCCATTGGGAAAAAAAATCAGGGACTGCAATTCAAGATAAACATGACAAATCACTGCTCAAAGGGAGGGGGGCTAAAAAAGACACTTTGCCATCTGGTCAGATTCTAGAGCAGAAGTTCTCCTTTGGGGGAAGTCTGAGCCCTAAGGCATCTGATCCTGCCCACCAGTGCCTCGGGTCCCTGAACATGCTGTTGGTCCAATGCTGCATGGTCATTCCCCAAAGCCGTTTGCTTCTGTTCAAGAGGTAAAGCAGTATGGATACTACAGTGCAGGTGTCAGATCCTTTGCTGAAATACCTTTTCAGAAAGTTTTCTCTTCCCTTTACTGATGAGTGCTCTCTGTTTTTCAGGTTTCATTATAGGGGGTGTGTTTTTTCACATGAAATACAAACAGAAAAATGAAAAGAAGAGCCATCAGAAAGGTGTAAAGGATAAATCTGAACTCAATAGACTGGCTTAATGACTGTTTCGTCAAGAGACAAAAATGCCTTTTGGGTTGGGAAGGAGCGAGCTTTGTAGCTCCCAAAGCCCAGAAGTGTACTATCACAAACTGAGGATACAAACATGCAGAAGCAGGCTCCCAGGGTTTTGTCCTCACTTTTGTAGGTAATTCAGTCACGAAACAAAAAACATACGTACACTTCAGCAGCAGCCATTAAAAAGAATATCAGCTTTGACTGAAGTGTTAACTCATGACAACACCAAATGCTGAGCTCCTGCAAGGATTGATACATGGGACCAGCCTTCTTTGTTTGGCAGCTGAAGTAAATGTGGACTTTCCAGAGGACTACATTTTATCTAACTGCACATCTTTGGCTCTTTCCATCTCAATAAGTTACTGAATAGCAGAACGGGGAATAAAGTCCTGTGCTACATTTGAAGATGTCCCATGAAGTTGCAGGAATCTCTCTGACTCTCAGCAAAGGAGCTCCCAAACTTACTGCAATCTGTAATCTGCCCTGGGTCATGCCTGCTTACATTATGCTGGTGAATTTGTGCTAGTAATATTCACTAGCAATGTGACATTTCAGTTTTTCATTTTTGATATTCACAGGGTATAACCAGTTTGTGAAACACCATGGCCTTTCATTACAGTTTCTAAGTTAAAAAATACATGCTGAGTCCTGTAGAATTGGGTAATGTGCTGTTTTATCATACTGCTGCAAATATTGTTCTTGCCCCCTACACATTAGATAAGAATAAAAATGTTCTTTAAAGGTTTTAGTGTCTGCTTATTTTATTAAAAAAAAAGAGAGAGAGTGCATGAGAGCAAACCATTGCTGCTTGGTTATCTATTGTATTTAACCCTCACTTTCACATAATACAGATTAAAAATGGCTCTCGGGCCAGAGTGATACATGTCCGGCTGATTCAAGATGCAATGATTGCTAGAGGCACTTGTATCTTGGTTTCAGTAAAACGTATTTGAGCCCAAGATGACACTCAGAAAAGGAAAGCCTTTCTCCTGACAGCATGCCTATAGAAGGGCATTTCTGGTGACAGTTTGAGGGAGGCTTTTCTTTTAAGCTATAAATAAAAGCTGACAAATATTGTGTTAAACTGAAAAGACAATATACTTTTGAAAACACTGAAGAAAAGGTCATATGGAAAAGAGTATGTTTGTTTACGCAGGATTTTTTTAATAGCTTTTGCATGCAGCGCAGAACTAGAAAGAAAAGGGCACTTTTTTGGTAGCATTGCATTATAATAGGTTTTCCTAGAATGCTGCCAGCAAAAACTTTGCTTTTGGGCTTCAGTGAGACAACCCAATTGTTGTACCTCTTACCCCAGCTTCCCCAGCTGTTGGAGCTCTGTTATTTGCTGTAGGGCTCACTGCTGGAATGTATTTATTTTATGATGGGAATGCAATCCATTATATTTGGAAAGTATGACATTCAGTTACGTCAGTGTATCCAGGGATTGGGATTAGTGTATTGTTTTATAAATAAAGGAGCCAAAGTTCAGGAGTCGTCGTACTTGTGTATACCAATATGGCTTTATCTGAAGATGGGGAAAATGTGCAGAAGGTCCACTTTGTTTTATCTCCCTGACCTGTCTTTCTGTTTGCTAGTCTTACCCAAACGCATCTCCTGTTTTCAACAATTTCTTTTCTGGAGAAGGGTCAAAAATTTCTTATTTTATTTACAACCCCCCTGCCGTGGGCAGGGACATCTTCAACTAGATCAGGTTGCTCAGAGCCCCCTCCAACCTGACCTTCAATGTTTCCAGGGATGGGGCATCCACCACCTCTCCGGGCAACCTGTGCCAGTGTTTCACCACCCTCAGCGTAAAAAATTTCTTCCTTCTATCTAGTCTAAATCTACCCCCCTTTAGTTTAAAGCCATTCCCCCTTGTCCCGTCACAACAGGCCCTGCTAAAAAGTCTGTCCCCATCTTTCTTACAAACCCTCTTTAAGTACTGATAGGCTGCAAGAAGGTCTCCCCGAAGCCTTCTCTTCTCTAGGCTGAACAACCCCAACTCTCTCAGCCTTTCTTCATAGGAGAGGTGTTCCATCCCCCTGATCATTTTCGTGGCCCTGGTTTAATAGCAGGACCTTATCCCTTTCCTCAGCCTACAGAGGCATCACCACAATTTCTTGTATCACATGGGGTAATTCACTGCCCAGCTGCCCTTAGACCAGCGGATAGCAGAGCTTCCAGGACAAACAAAAAAGTCCCCCACTCCTCAGGGTCTTGACCATGTCTTCAGTCTTGAAGACTTTCATTCTCAGTGCATCAAGGGTCACACCTCCTGCAGGCATTAATCTACAAAAAGTGGTTTGTGTGTGGTAGGAGAGGTCTGAATGAAATCACCTCGGGGTGCTCCCTCTGTGGTGGCTGTCCGGGGTGAGCATCTCTAGGGGCTGAGCACATTTTCCCTTGCTGCCACAATGACCCCCTGACAGCCCACGCTCCTGCCTGCAGCAGAGCACAGCCAGGGCCCGCAGCACCCTGACCACCTCACCCCACCACCGACCTGCATCCCCTTCCCCACCCCACTTGCCTAAAATCCCCTGCACTCGACGGATGCGTCATGTTCATGCTTGCATGGGCATTACCTAAGCAATGCAGCTGCTAGCTAACCTGTGGCTGGGGCACCAGGTGCTTCTTAGTGCTTCTTGCACTGTGCATTAGTCCTACTCTAAAAAAAAAAAAAAAAAAAAGAAAAGAAAAGAAAGGAAAAAACCATTTCCAACCCTGCCACAAATATTCTCATTTTCTTCACCCTCCTCCTGCCTGCCTGCCTGCCTGCCAGGAATTCCCCCTCAACCCTCCGGGGGTTTATTTAACCCAGTCCTGCTATGGCTCCTCCAGTGGTTCAGTCTATTTTGGGAGCCAGACAAAAGCTCTCACCCAGCCTTAACCCTCCCCCCGCAGCAGACTGCTGCACCCAGCCTCCTTTCCAGAGGACAAATTCAGTTTTCTTTGGGTCTCTGGAGAGGAAGAGAAGCAATACTTATTATTGTTCCTTCCCACCATGCTTCCCACCAGCCTCAGCTTGTTCCCAGGTCCCTGCAGGAGCAGCAGATACTGGGACATTTTGCCCTTGTACGTTACATTTTGCTCTGAATTCAAGTTTTAAAGGATGAGCACTTCTTTTTGAGCTCCTCAAATTCCTGCCAATGTCTGTTAGTCACTGCATCCTCCAAAGTAGTTTCACTGACACTTCTTGGTAAGAACTAACAACACATAAACTGCACTTTACATGTAAAAGTGTAAATATGCAGACAGCACTGAAAACAGAGTTTAACACAAAGCTCCAAAAAATAGTTCTCTGAAGTTGGCCACATTTTTTTTTTTAAACAACTTTGAAATATTGGCTTATATTAATTTTTTATGCTTGAATAAGGTATGGCGTACCAGCATGATTTGCACACATACATGATTCACTACGAAGAAACTAGTAAGGCCTGCAAGCATTAAAACTTAATTAGTGCTTTAAGTGCATGATACTTAAAAGAAAATGGTAGAGAAGCTAAAGCTCTCCTACTTTATAGCCACAAATTATTAGAGCAACTTTATACATTGATAGCAGAGGGACAAATTTTGAAAACAGTGTTGATGGCTTTGGACTCCAGTTACAAGCTTTCTGCCAAGAAAAATATCACACAAGAAGTCCAGTGATGAAATCTGCTGAGAACATGTCCTCTGGTGCTGTTCCTTTCCATGGCTCCTCCTCCAAGCACGCAATATCTCATTACAAGGTTCACAGATAGCAAAAGATGTTTCAGTGCTTTCTAATTCTTTTTTACAAGATTAGAGACTTATCAGGGGTTTGATTATCTGCAGAATTAATGACATACATTAATTAAACTGTCATTATGCCTATTTTTCAACTCTTTTGTAAATACAAACTTGAAAAGTACGAACAAGATTTTTATCTGGATTTATAGAACGAATGCCACAGAACTGCAGCTCTTGGGAGAAAAAAAGCATCCTTAATCCACGTTTTGAAGTATAGTTCATCAGCTCTGCTCACACGATCAAACGCACAAGGCTGTATCCACCACGCATAGCTACTGCTTTGCCTATTAATGGGGATGAAGATAAGGCAGCCCCCAGTGGCATGGCGATGGGTGGGGAGGGCTGCATGCCAGCAGCATGGCTGGGACTGCGGTGCCGCCTGGCCGGCTGGAGCCACCAGCACTAGCAAAGGGACAGGCTCCCTCCAGACAGTGTGGGACATCTGTACCTGGGGAATGCAGGGAGAAGTGTGTCTTCACCCGTGAAACAGCTCTGTAGTGAGCTGTGCTCTTGGGTCGGCAAGCATCATGCAGAGGAGCACAGAGGGCACTTAGGTGGGATTAGGAAGCTGACCTGTAAAAGGGAACTGGTTTTGGCTGAAATAGGATGGATGCTCTCCCATTCCCTCTGTGTAGCAGCTAATCCTAAATGCACCTCACTAGGAGTTTGAGACGACTTTACTTAAAAAAAAAAACCCAACACATTTATTCCTAATGTTATTTCCCACAGATTTGCCAGAACTGGGAGCTGAAATTAGCTAATTGCTTGTGCAAACTAGAGCAAGAAACAACATAATCTGTTAGAGTTACCAGTCCTTCTAGAAACCAGAGCTCTTGTGCCTATCTCTAAACATTATTTCAATGGCATTCAACCCCTCAGAGAAGTCCTCCTTCCCTGTTGGCTGACTTTGGGCCTTGAACAGAGGACGAAGAAATTTGCAGCTTAAACTACAAGATAAAGTCCTAGAGCTACAGGTTGCTGCAACAGCAGGGGAATGTCCTCTATGGCCAGAGCTTAGAGAAGGGAGGCATCACAGCCTGTGACCAAAGGGTGACAGTGATTTACATGAGCATCCATTAGTGCAGTAAAATACCATGGAAACGTTCAGAAAGGTGGACAGCATCATCATGTTAAGGATCCTAAGCCAGGAAAAACACTTCCAGTTTTTTAATTGCGTATTCCCAAAGCAAAACAGAAGATTAAAAGCAAACCAGGAGCAGATCTTTGAACTCGTTGCTGAACAGCATGTTCCTCCACTGATAGCAAAAGGTTGTACGGTGCAGGGAGATGAACTACTCGAGCCTGTTGTGTTTACAGCTTGGGGGCCAGAGATAGGCGATGAGTACAGTTGCAAAAGGATATTATGCCACAGATGAGCTCAAGGGGAAGAAGTGTCATGTGTTTGCATGACACGTTTGGGAAGTTGACAACTTTTATTGCCATGAGCTGCATGCATACTTACATCCAGTTCATCTGGTTATGATATCAGTATCATAAGTGGACTCATCTCGCCATTCCTGAACCATTCTGTAAGACATATGTTGATGCTGAATATGGTCAAGAAATGTGTTTCCACAACCTCCTCTTCCAGTGCACTGCTCCTCAGGACTAACATTTAACTTGCAAGTCCTTTAGGGAAGTGTAGGTGTAGCACATCATTCCTGGTTCTCAGAACTGAGCAGGAAGAATAGAAGCTGGAAGCTAGAAACCAGGGGTGCTCCCTGGTGCAATAATCCCATCGCCAGGTGAAGAGCTGGGGTTGGCGTCCAGTTGCTAACAGTCAGCATAGGCACACCTTCTGTCATTTTTCCACCTGTCAGAAACAGCCTCTTTGAAGATTTCACACCCTGAGGTCTTCATTGCAGAACTACATTTCCTACATTTGAATTATTTCTTTTGCTTGGCAAAGCCGAAGTGACACAACAGCTGAGCCCACAGGACATTTCCTCAGGTGAGACTCATAGAGGGTGTACTGCATCCCTCTGCACAGTGCTGCAAGCTCACCCACGCTGCTTGTCCCTTCCCAGAAAAGTGACTTGTCTGTCCTCACTCAGCACTGAAAGGCCATTGTGGGAAGGCAGTGGAGGACTAGCAGTACTAGAGTGGAGCCAGTAAAGATTTACTGACTTGATTTATCTGAGTTACAACTCAAGAAAACTTTCAGAACCAACTTGTCCCAGCTGGCTGAACAGACTAACAAGAGGTAGGGACTGGCATAGCTGGTGCTGTGTTGCTTTCACACATTCAATCTAGACAGTGAAAGATTACCAGAAGAGGTGATGGTGGGAGATCATCAGAGGGCAGAAGGAACAAGAAGGCAGCACCAAGCGAGACATGCCAAAAAATGAGAGCAGAAGTGTACTCGGAGCCCCAGTCGAAGACCTGCATGAGTGGCCATACCTGAAGGCTGAGCAGCTCCTCTGAACCACCACTGTCTTTCCTACCTGGAAGGAGGTCGCTGAACTTCAGGATGCACATACATCCTTCTGGGTCTGGTGGCTGCAGAAGGGTTAGAGGCAGCAAGTGCCAGTGGCTTCAGAAGCCGGGGAATTTCCAGCTGCCACCCCTCTTGAGCTCCTTTTGCTGGTGGCTGCTGCTGCCAGACCTGACTGAGAAGGCGCCTGTTTTTCTTTCATTTTTGGCCAACATCTGAAAGGCTGCAGATTTTTTTCTTGCCCTTTGGATAACTCTGTTGATGTTAAAATCTACTCTTATGAAACTTTCCATTTCCCCAGGAAATATTTTGTGTTAATATATTCTTATCCTTTCCTTATTGATTTTATCTGCAATGCCGTTTGCCAAGTCTAATTTTTAGAGCCTTACGTTTATTGTCTTAGGTCCCAGTCGTGAAGTGTTTTGCTGGGCTCCTTTTTTTTTCCATGATGCACAGTGCACTTCTTTCAAGCGAGGCACAGCTAAGAGGGGTTTGTTATTTCTGTGTAAGTCAGGCTGTCAGTGTGGGCTAGCAGACAGGATGAATGAATAAGTGATAGGGCTTCTTCCTACATGCTTACATCAGGAAAGCAGTGGCCAAAAGAAAGCTGAATGATGCCTAATTAGTCAAGATAAGAAGGAAATGAGAAGGGGACACATGGGAAGCCCTAGGCGGTGTCTGTGTTTGCTCATGCTCCTGGCTATGTGGGTTCAAGCATTAGTAAACCGTTCTGTACTAAGAAGTCATTTAGTTACAAATATCTTGTATTTTAGGAGCACCCTGGATGTTGGGCTTGCAGGTTTGTCGCCTGCTAATGTCTCTTACCTTTCCAGAGCTCCGTGATGGTGCAGGAGAAGGTGACCCTGGGGACAGCAGGACTCTGAATGCCCCCAAGTAAGGGCATGTTACAATGTCTCCTCCCTGCGTCTCTTCTGTGTTGGTCACCTGTTTGCTTTGCAGACATCAGCCCACGTGCTTGTCTCATTTTTTTTAAGGCCTAGCTCCTGAAAGCTGTAAACTGTAGTTACAAAAGCAGATGTCTTCCCTGCCAGGTGCATGCCTCATATGCAAAAGTCAGACCTGTTGAGAAATGCCTTTTAACTCATGGAATTTCATCACCTGCGCGGGGCTGTGGGCAACCCCTGGAAAGCCCTCGCTGGGCTGCCAGCTTGCTTGTGCCAGTGCTGCAGTGCTGCTGGCTCAGGCAGACCCTGCCTCCCGCTCACCTGCAGGACTGAAGCCACCAAGTGGCTCCTTTCATGCTGTTCGCGTGGATGACGTACCCAGCTCGGACAACAAAGACAACTCTGTACCGACTAAGCGAATGTCTGACATAAACAGCAATGAGCAAAAGTGGTAGTGCAGTGGCCCAAGGTGGGGTGGCCGCCCCAGCAGAGCACCCTGGAGCAGCGAGGAGGCCTGCCTGGGAAAGCAGTGATGCTGGGGAGGGAGGGACCTTGGCCGGAGAAACCGAGACACCGAGTGACTCGGTGGGTGCCATGTAAAGGATGTTCAATTTGCAGGCATGTGGAAAGAGCTGTTTTCCCAGGGGCTCAGGGAGGCATTATCACAGCACAGCTGTGACGATAGCCACTTTCCCAGAATATTTGGAGTGAAAGATACCCTGGACATTTAAATATTATTGATACTAGCAATCTCCAGAGCCTGTTTGATTTGCAAGGGCCTATCACCCAGCCTCAGTCTGCCTTTGATGTACATTCCTGCATACACACAAAGCACATTCATTTCCTTTTGCAGTGTTTTCATTTGCTGCTAGGAAGCCTCTCAACCCCTGAGACAGGCCTGTGGCTATTCAAACAGTGCCAGTAGTTTTCATATCACTGAGAGTCTTAAACAAACTCTGCTAGTTTTCTGCTGCACTGCATACCAGCGTTTTACCATGGTCCAGAAAGTTTTAAATTCCCACAGTAAGACCTATGGCTTCTCTTCAGAAACTACCCACCATCACCACTGCAACTGCCCAAAATATTTGCCTGAAAATTGAGTTCTTGCCAACACCCACTGTGGAGTCCCACTTTGTAACACTATAGTATAAAATAGGGCTTCCCTCTCCAAAGAGGTATCAAAGGGTGCCACCAGAGCACACGACAGGAGGAATAAAATGAGGTACAAGTCAAGTTTATTCTGAAGATGCTCTTAAGCTGCACAGATTTGCATGTGGCAATGTTAGCTGGAGGTAATCTTAACAAAGAAGTGTTTCCATAAAACACTTCCACAAGAAACATCCCTGTAAAAATTAACATGTATGGGAGACAAAGCAGTGCACCACTATGCCTTCAGAATGTGGTGACATGAAAAGACAGGCAAACATGCTGCAACTGATGTGTGTTACCAAGGATGTAGTGTGGACCAGCTGAAACTGGAGGAAAGCGGAAGTAATGGAAGCAGGCAGCAGGGTTTGCATCAAAACAGGCTGAGACCAAAGCTGGGGTGGGAGTATGGACAAGGCAGGCCCATGGTTGAGGGCCAGGTCATGATTCAAAACATCAATGAGCCTTGAGCATGGTGCATCCAATGGGAACACAGAGGTGCAGTCTGGAGTCACAAAAACATCAGGAAACCTAACAAGTAAGGAGGGTAGGGAAGAGAGTGACTGGAGCCAGGTAGACAGGCTGATCAAGAGCAGTCACCAATGCCTATGAGCCCTAAGCCTATGGCTGAATCTGCTTCTGAGGAGCACTTGGGTATCCTGCCTGGCCTACAGATGCTGGGCCAAGAGGGTGCAGGTCTCCCACAGATCCTGGGTCATATCTGCAAGGCCCAGGCAGATGACAATGACATAACCCTTCCTAGTTTCTCAATATAGGAGCTTGTGGCATTACCCTCTGGGGTTCAAGACGTGTTTAACTATAAAGCTGCCATGACCATGGATAATGGCTAATGGGGGAGGAAAATGAGGAGGATGAGAGCAAACAGAAATGGGTTAAGCAGTGAAACAAGAGTCTTTCCTGAACTGTTGTAGTGTTGGGCAAGAAAACACAGCGTGCATCAGTGCTTTAGCTGAAAACATGTTCAGATAACAGTGGCAAGTAGGTCTGTGGTTTGAGGACTTCCAACACTTAGCTGTCAGCTGAAAAATTAAGGGCTTTCAAGGAGAAGCAATGCAGATGTCCTTGCCAAACTTTCTTGGCATGGTGGTTGATCAGCTTTGCTGTATTGGGGATTCAAGTGGAGCCAGTAAGTGCAGAGTGGAAGCAGGGAGAAAACCCCCAGCTGACAAAGCACCCCAGAAAATGAAGGCATGGAGGGCATCGTCCTGAGCACACGTGGTCAAGGGTTAGGTGTATACCACGTCACTTTGATGAAGTTTGAGAAAGCAGTGGTGTTACCTAACACCGATTTCCATTGCAGGGGACTAATTGACAGAGCGATGTAGAGGGATTTGAAAATGACGTTTAGAAGACTAAGGATTTACCACCAGGTGTAAGAAATGAGTGTGAGTCTCAGCCTGAAATTACCCTCACAGACACTGCATCACACCAGATGCTCTGAAGGTCAGTGGGCAATGGGGGATCCTCGCATGGAGCCATCCATCTCTGAGGGTGGTGGTCACCAGATACAGTCTTGTGAACAAGACAGCTCAGAGATGATTTCTGAAGGCAGGGTCACTGACGTCTGGAAGGAACGAAGTGCTGTGGGCCTCTGTGGATTTGTGTGGTCTTAGGTACTACATGAGTCGATGGATATTCAGATCTTGGGTTCATATGTCTGGCCACTAGAAATTGTCCATGTTCCAGTATTTCCAACCCAATTTGTACCTCCAGGATGAAATCTCACCTTTTTATGATAGAGCAGACTTCAAGTCTTAATTTAAATCCAAGGTAGCTGGTTTTGTCTGTCAAGGTAGGGCAGATCTGTACTAGGATTTTTACTGGAACTATCTTACTAGGATAATTCCAGCAGAACGACCTCTATAAATTGCACATTTTTTCACTGTTGTAACTGGGAGGTCTCAGAACAGTATAACTTGCATTTGCCCTTTACTGGGTGTCTGCCTTGCTGTTTTGATTACTTGGCTGATAAGTAAGTTACAGAAATCTAAACACTGAGGAGAACAAGGACGATGCCGTCTGTTGCTTTGATAGCACAGTCTTAACTGCAGAGTTAGAGGCATCTGCCTCCCCAAAGAGGAGCTCTGCTGGGTTTCAGTGTGTACGTGTAGGGATGAGGCAATCATCTGCTTCGGCTGCTCCAAAGCAAAATGGACTTCCCTGGTACATTTAATCTCTATTTTGGAGAGTACAGCTAGAGGGGCCACTCACTTGAAAAGCCTTTGATGAACCTCTAACATACACCAACAAGGAACCATGCATTTTTTAATTAGTTGGAGCAGCAGCCAAGCTCCCAGTATCAAAACAATGATCCAGAAGAGGAACGTCTATGGTCTCCTGGAAGACGTTATGCAGAAATACCATGACTGTCACTTTGTTTGGATTGGATAGACTGATTACCTTGACAAAGATGTCCCAGGGCAAAGGAAATGTAACAATTACTCTAGTTTTCCAAGAAAGGGGGTGATTATTGTATCTTGTCACTATACATCAATCTAATGCAAAAAACATTATGAATAAAATTCTGGAAAATCACTAGAGCATTTAAAGACATTTGGGTATTTCAAGATACCAAAACATCCTTATCAGATGTAGAATATGGTCTTCCATTCACTGCTCTGATAGTTGCAGGTGTGTTCCCTGAAAGCCAACTTAAATTTAAGATCAGTGTTTCCTGCTGTCTTTGAAATACTTAATTTCTGAAGAGTGGGGGATATAAATCTCCAGATTTGACTTGATTCAGAATCCTGTTGTCTACATAAATGACAAAAGCCTGGACTTGCCCTTAGTATGAACTTCACCTTTCACTAGCAATTTCCAGAGCATCCAGCTCTGGAATTTTTCATTTGTATATTTCCAGATACACCAGCAAAGAGAGTTACGGGCTTGTTCATAGAGAGAGGGGAAAAAATGTACCTTTAGTGTTGTTAACTCAGTAGAACCACATGATGCTATGTATGGCAATGCATCAGCTAGTCAAAAATTTGGCAGAATACCTGCAATGCTCCCCCACGCCCAAAATAATGTTTTGTTTTGTGTTTCTAAACCCAGGGCCAGAAGTGTCCTAGCCCAGGTGCTGTATCAGGTGTCTTGACTATAACAATGGTATGGCAGTAAACAATAACAGCAGCAGCTGTATCAGGAGAGGCTGCAAGGATGAAACTCCTCACATTTCAGGATCCGTTGCTACCTGCAGGACATGTGAGGACACTGAGGGCAGCTCTAGGATCACGCCACTTAACTGTAGTACATGGGGAGTGAAAAGGATTTTCCTTGGCTGACTAGACCAGACATAGCAGAAACAAGAGGAAACCAATGAATAAAAGACTATAAAAAGGGAGCTTAGAGTTCCCTGCAACAACTGTCAAGAAAAATGTCAAGGATGAGGCAATTCAATGATGGCAATTTAAATTCGTTCTTTAGACAGGAGTGGAGATATCTCCAGGAATGGATGTGATGACAAAGATGACAGAAGTTGCAAGAGGGGTTACCTGACAGCAGCTATTTATGCATGAAGCCCCACCTGACGTGGTTGATGGAACAAAGCGCTTGCAGGCAAGTGGTAACACTGAAGATGGACAGGACATGCAAAAAGGCAGATGCTGGTGTGAGAAGAGGAGCAGAAGTGTGTTGTTGAGAGAAGAAAACAAACAGTGAGGAAGAAAGAGTAAAAGAAAAAGTTTATACAGGAGTACAAAAAGGAAATAAAGAAGTAAAGAGGATGTGGTTGCACTGAAGAATAGAAGAGCAACTATCTTCACCAAAAAAAGAGTAGGATAGAAAAGATACAATCTCAAGAAATTAAGCTGAGAACTGGTAGCAGACCATCAGTGTATGTCTTAGTCATCAAACTGAAGCAGAACCTAAATGTTTAGGATGTAGTGACTAAAACGGATGCAATCATGCGAACATACTCTAACTTTCCAAGTTCAGTTTGAAGAAAAAACTCTACTGGAGCTTAGAAGTTCCTAGATGTACTAGCCAGAAGATGCTTTCAAAAAGTTACTGAACAAACAAAAGCAATACTATTTTGGACTTGACGTCAGTAAGTGGGAGGAAATTATAGAATGCCTGATTATAAAATATAACTTTAGCAATAATATGAAAAGTTTATATTTTCTGCAAAGACTGCCAAAGATAGGTCTATAAACAAATTTTGCAAGTCCTAAAACATGAGCTTTGGTAAAATAAAGAAAAATGGTGAAGCTGGCTGAACTGAAAAACTCAGAGAACCAAATGAGGAGTAATCTTGGTACTTCTTTAAGTCAAACATGCAAAAATTACTTGTAGGGAGAGACAAACTTACAGAGAAGCACCGCAGACTTAATTGGCTAAGTATCCTCTCAAAGAAGACGTTAGGAATAGTCCTTGAAGAATACAAACAAATTCTTATGACCATATAAAGCTATGGTCCTTAAAGAATACAAACAAATTCTTATGAGCAAATTAAACTATGTTTTGTACATCAGGATGTGCAGAGATAAAGTAAGAATAAGCCAAAAATCCCATTCAGCAATTATTATCGTGTCTTTAATTATTCTTTCTTTTCAGTTATGGTGGTGTTCCCCAGGGCTCAGTTTTGGGGCCGGTCTTGTTCAACATCTTTATCAATGATCTGGAGGAGGGGATCGAGTGCACCCTCAGTAAGTTTGCAGATGACACCAAGTCGGGCAGGAGTGTTGATCTGCTCGAGGGTAGGAAGGCTCTGCAGTGGGACCTGGACAGGCTGGATCGATGGGCTGAGGCCAACTGTATGAGGTTCAACAAGGCCAAGTGCCGGGTCCTGCACTTTGGCCACAACAACCCCATGCAGCGCTACAGGCTTGGGGAAGAGTGGCTGGAAAGCTGCCCAGCAGAGAAGGACCTGGGGGTGTTGGTCGACAGCCGGCTGAACATGAGCCGGCAGCGTGCCCAGGCGGCCAAGAAGGCCAATGGCATCCCGGCCTGTATCAGAAATAGTGTGGCCAACAGGAGTAGGGA
>NW_008794963.1:1915845-1940179 GCF_000699145.1 Aptenodytes forsteri | reverse complement strand
TTGTCAAGCATTGGACCAGGCTGCCCAGGGAAGTGGTTGAGTCCCCATCCCTGGAGGTATTTAAAACACATGTAGATGAGGTGCTTAGGGACATAGTTTAGTGGTAGACTTGGCAGTGCTAGGTTAACAGTTGGACTTGATGGTCTTAAAGGTCTTTTCCAACCTAAACGATTCTGTGATTCTAAAAGGCTAAGGGGTTTACAAAGTTTAATTATCCCAGACTGACAGAAGAATGAATCTCCCCTGAAAAAGAAATACAACAGATCCAATCCCACTGACTGTCAGCTGATATTTTGATACACTGTTAAATGAGAAATGGTTACTATAAGTGAGGAAGGTAGAGGATAGAAGTGGGATTAAAAATCATACCAGGGTTTCACAAAGGGAAGGCAAAACCAGACCATGTTGAAAAGGAAACTACTGAGCTGAAGTATGTTGTTAGAGTTTGTCAAAGATCAGTCTTGGTTTCATCTAATTGAATACTTTCCTTTGGGACTTCAGCAAAAAATGTAATTTTTCCAATGACATTTGCTAGAGACACAAGTAGTCTGTAATGGTCAACACAATGCAGAACCAGAGTATCACAAAGGAATAAAAGGTGACCTTGAGAAATAAGTAATAGAAATGGGTTGAAAGCTAATAATATGAAGGGCACCATCACTTGGGGATCAAAAATAATTTCTCCTGTATCTGAAACAACATATGGGAATGGCTGGGGAGAAGCTTACTATACTAGTCCAACTGGTGTTGGACGAGCATGAACCATTGCTGTGACACAGCCGTGAGAAAAGCAAATATGTGCCTAGGAAATAACTTTCACTGCAGACAGCAAATTATGAATATTGGCCTCCAAGACACTGCGAGATCTCATCCAAAACACTGCAAACATTCCTGGTCATACCCTGTCAAGACGGATTAATTGAAACGGGACCAGATGCAGACAATGATCAGACCGATGGACACTATCCTACAGGAGGGACCGGAGCCTGCTTAGCAGGGAAGAGAAAAGGAATACAAAGGGTTTCTAGAAACACATCAGGAAAGAGTAAACACCAGGGGAAGAAAAATAGCTATATAAGGGAAAGTGGCATAAGATAGAAATCTAAACTAGTTACAAACAGCATTAGTGTAGATGACAGAATTTGGTTTTTATGACTCAGAAGAGCAAGACTGTGGCACATCCTCCCAGTAGAAGCAGTGGAACAAGAAATTTGCCTGGTATCAACATGCAGCAAGATCCCTGCATAGAAGGATTGCACTCAACAGGGTTGCCTGAGAAGCAAGAGACTGCACTTGGTGGTCCCGTGTGCTCCTGGAGGAGGAGGAGGCAGGTCCCTGTTTCTGGTGGCATGACCACCTGTGGTTCCTGCATCTGAGCTGTCAGCCTGGTTTAACTAGAGCTTTGCAGTTCTCCCCAGTTCTTGAATTAAATGTGGTATGCGTGGAAATCTAAAAGTGTTCATCTTCTGCAGCCAGCAGTGCCTCTCACTCCTGTTCTGCTTTAGCAGTACAATTCATTCCTCCCATTTGAACGAGAAGCTCTCCACATCAATCTGGCTGTTAAGCTTTATGCGTTATTGTATGTATTGCGTGATTATACTATAACACTGCTGGACATGCACCATTGACACCATTCCACAGTGGAGGAACACATACTGTGCTCCCTTTTTGGGACTGCGAGTTCTCTTGACTGCCAGGAACTTGTAATCCCTTATAGACTATACAGTACCAACTTCTTGCGGTGGAAGGTTATCTCTATTTAAGTTACAGAAAAATCACATTTCCACAGGCCATGCATTATATAATAAAGCTATAAGCTGGGCATAGTTTTGCAACGTATTTTCCTTGTAACAGTAAATGTCTTCAGTCACACAGTGAGTGAAGTATAACAAAACCAGCCTACAGTTAGTGTCTAAATGAAACAAAGCATAAAGCGGATTAAGTGCTACCATCATTTTATCATAGACATGTGATTAGGAGAACTGCTTTGTTTAAAAGTTACAAAATCTTTTTGAAGTCTAAGCTTGGATGAAGCTAATCTGCACAGGAAGCAATCATTTTTCTTTCTTTGTATGTCACTGTTGTTCTTCCATTTCAGCTCCCTCAGAGTTTGTTCCTTTTTAAGCAAATAAGCTGCTGGGCTGTGGGGAACTGGATGGCTGTACATCCCTCATCTTGCACAGTGATGGATGTGTCCAAAATCCTTGGGTTTGCTCTAGTGCCCAGTCTAGGGCACAGGACCTCAAGAGTCAGATGTTCATGTTTCATGTTCACTGCAAGTATGTGAATAACTTGGGATTCACTGGGCCCAGGATTTAGGAAAAAAAGAAGAGAAAAATCAATGTTTGTGGCAGATAATATAGGACATGAGAGGAAACAGGTGAATTGCAACTAGCAGGGAAATCTTGGATAGCAAGTAAAGGAAAAGTAGCTGAAGAAACAGAGAAGAAGGGAAAAGAAGCAGAGGAAGCAGAGTGAGAAAGGCTTGTGAATACGGGAGGAGCTGGTGTAGTTATTCAAGGAGAAAAGCACTCACCCAAAGGAGCTGGATGGGAAGGGAAACAAAAGACACAAAATTACAGAAATTTTCAGAACTGGTGTGCTGACTGTGCAAAGCAGGCGCTAAACTTAAAGCACACTTAGGTGCATTCAGGATAATAGGTTAAAATTAAGCACAAATGTAATTTCTTTTATGATTCCCATCTTGGAACAGAAGACATTAAGAACAGGGAAAGGGTATTACACCTTGAACAGCCAGATGACCACCTGGTTTGCAATGGAGTTTATAACAGCAAATGTCTTCAGATTGGGAGCTTATTTTCTCAGTCCTCCACCTTTTCCCTTTCCATGAGCTCAGAAGGAAAAAGCAATGTCAGGAGAAAATACCCAGAGCTGCCTGGTGTGCAGGGGCTAAGCAGGCACTTCAGACGTGCTGAGGATGTGATTCATGCTGATGCCTTTACTGTGTTTAGTGATTTCCTCCCTTCCAGTCTCTGTGTTTTGGTGCTGGTCCTAGAGTAGTGTGGGAACCAGAATATCTGTTTTGGGGAATTTCTTTCTAATTAGAACAGAGCACCATGAAACTTTCACAAAGCAAATGATAGTGGTGAAAACCCACCATTTCCTGTCCATAAGAATATTTCACATTCACTTTTGCATTTCCAGTAAGAAAAACCCCAAATATTTTGAAACAGATTATCCTGAAGTAAAAGAAAAACGTTGCATTTTAAAAACTGACTGTTGACATTTTAAAATAATAATAATAAAAAGCCAGACTGAAATAGTCCATCCTCCTTAAAGGCTTCTGGAGGTTTTCTTTTTCCAAAATAAAATGCTCTTGACATACCCACGTTTCCACGGAAAGTTTCAGTTTTGACATGAACAGTATTGTTTGACCAAAAAAACAGTCTTCCACTGGAAAAAAAATTGACTAGTTCTTGTGTGGCCATCCACACCCTTTTCTTTCTCCTCAATATCTTTTTCCAGTCTTGATCAGTTAGTCCCCTGCCGAAAAAAGCTCCGCCTGCTAGAAAAAGGAGCAGAGAGAACACGTTTGCTGCTGTTATGCTCATTGCTGTGTGTACCCTGAGCTTTTTCACATCGACCCTTTCTCCACCGAGACCCTGCAGACTGTAGGTTTTCAGGGCAACCACCGCCTCCTGCTCTGCGTTTGCACCACAGGACTAGCACAATGGGGCAGGATCAAACCACAGACCCCATCCTAACACCCCACCAAAGAGGATTCCTCGCTGCAGGCAATGGGAGTACCTCAGCTGGGGTGGGCAGGCTCTGGTCCTCAATAAACACAGTACGTTTTGTTACACTGCACTTTTGCTCTCTGGTTCCCTCAGCTGCCTCAGAGTTGAGTAATATTGAATAAGTGCTGATTACTGACAATTAAAGGAGTTCTGCGTGCAAGCAGCACTGATAACACAGGCCTGAGGCAGATGCTGGCATTTATGATTTAACTGCTTCTGCACCAAATGAGGAGGATTTCTAGGAACAGCCAAGGTGGTTGAGCGGAAGCTCTGCACACAGGTATGACAAGGAAAAGAGGTATCGCACATAGTAGGTCTGGTTTCCAGTGCTCTGAGTGCATCATTAATTCCACATCTTCCCAAGACAGGTGAGTTCACAGCTCCAGCAGTGCTGGTGCAGAGCCCGAGAAAGATTTATTGCTGTTACTTGAGTTTGTTAACAGAGCACTTAGGCACCAGTGGAGGATGGGGCCATTCCAGTAAATGCGGTGGAAAAATCGCCCACAGTGCAGAGCCATGTGCATCCTGAGGAGGTGAGCGAGGGAGGGGGGAGAGTGCCAGCCAAGTGCCCCCATGTGACCCTCGAACCATCTTCAGCTCTGCATTAAAAACAGGCGCTTGTTTTAAAACGTCTATGACGGAAAAGTTAAACACAGCTAAATATCACTCAGAGCCCAGCTACCATATGGCTTCAGGTTATGATGACATTAAGAAGGGGGGTCAGGACTGAGGTGGGATGTCTCACCACGGTACCCAGCTCAGCCCGGTGAGCTGTCCCATGAACTGCCCCAGCTCCAGCATGAGATAGGCAGCGGGTGACCACCCCAACAAGAGGGCTGCTCTGCAGTGGCAGGAAGGAGCAGCAAGCTGTAAATCTCACTGAATGGAAAGAGCAAACACCATGAAGTAGCTCCTCGCTGGAGCTTGGCTGGAAGGCGCAAACTCTGCCCTCACAAACCTTTGTGGAACTACTGCTGGTACGGTTGAACAGGGGCTGGGACTGCTGTGGAGATGACAAGCCTTAGCAGAAATATTTATGGGTCTATAGCTGCTTAAAAAGAAAAAAGCTGTTCAACAATCAACCTGTGGGTCTATATAAAAATATGAGCAGAAGGGTCTCTTATCCCTCAAATATTTTAAAATTAGCAGGTGTTATCTTTGCCAAAAGAAAACTTTAAAGATTTATAATATTTTTCCTCATAATTGGAGTTTTTGATGTGGCATCTGTCCTTGAGTCCATGTTTTGAAGGGAAATCTAAGAAACACGTCTGAATAAAGCAAAGCTTCATAAAACACCATGACATGCCAAGCAGTGTCACCACTCAAGGACCACAGGCACTCCTTTAGGGCAGTGCTGGCTCTCCTCCAAGCACCAGAAGTACCATTCTCACCAGAGCTTTTGATTTCTGCAGAGCTCCCAGGGGCATATGCCCTGAGAGTGTCCCTGCTCTCTACCCTGGGGATGCTACAACCCAACTAGAGCGAGTGGGATCTTCCTTTGTCACTGAGGGCATCCTCCAAGAAGTGCTGGGCACCTGCACTGTGGGAAGGGGCTTAGTAGTTTTCCTTAACCGTCCTCATGGGGGAAGGAGGAGAAGTTGTTTTTAGGACTTAAATGTGGCTACTTCAGAGGTGGAATTCCTATAACTCCTGATAGGCAATAAACATCACCCATGAAAGGGACATCAACACCAGGGAGGCAGAGCTCAAGGTGTTACAGACTGCAAGGGAGCCCTCAGCAGACAATACTGGGCTTTAGTGCCTGAGCTTGATTTCAAGTCTGAACCACGTGTGTCTGCCCCCATCACTTGCAATGACACAGCAGTGGCACAGCACGGAGGTAAAGCTTACAGGGTTTCTTTGCATTCAGAGCTGCTGGCAGGAACATTCAGCTGACGACAGAGAAGAAGCCTGCCCTGAAAATCCTCTTTACACAAGTGTTTCTTTCCTTGTTTCAATGGATATGTTCATCACCATTTATCCTGGCACTGGCCGGCAACAGCAGCAAAGCCAGAGGTCTCTTTTGTTTGTAATCTCTGCTGAGCAGATGAATCACTGCTGTGCATCATCAGATCATTTCTGTTTTATAACACCCTGCTCATTTCATTACAAAAATCCAGCTTTGAGTGGAGTAAATTAATTTGTCTTTTTCTTGTCCTCACATTCCTTTTGATATTTAGTATGTGATTTCCACGGAAAAACAGAAATACTGATCTGTGTCCAGGGCCAGCTAACATCAGGCCATAGGCTGTGTCCAGCACAGCACTTTCTGGGCACCAGCCACCATTTTGTAGATGGGCTCCTTTGAAACAGACCCCTCTTAGTTATCCAGTTCACATCCTGTCATCACTGACTTGCTGTTTCATCCTTCTGCAAAAGCAAGATAGTTCTGGAAAGTTTATTAAGCCCAATCCTGTCTGTCTAATGTCAAGTTTAAAGCTTCCTTGGCCTTTTTTGTGAGTTCACCTGGGTACACCCTACCCAAACTACACTGCGATGTGCATCAGCTCAGGCAGCTCAGCAGCTGCCTTCAAATCAGGAGATGTCTGTGTCTCAGTGGTGCTGTCTCTAAGTGTTCACCGTACAAAAATCTCCAGAGGATGCACTAAAATGAAAAGCATGTGTAATTATCCATTGTATTGTCTAACCATACCAACCCCAAAAAGAGCAAAGAACCTCAGGCCCACCAAGATCAACAGGGATCCTCCCCAACTTTGCAGTGAGGCTGAAATTGTACCCATCCACCATGTGTGCAGTGTGTACAGTGGAAAGTATTCTCTGTAGGAGCTCCAAACAAAGGGAAACTGTTGCTGGGATAAACCCAACTAACATAAAATAGGTCATCCTCTGGTGTGAGTCTTCTAAGATATAGCACTGCAATTTCTGCTGTCTTTCTAGTTTGCTTTTTTATTCATGGAACTTCTTGTATCAGCTGTGAATTTCTTTGGCTCAGTGCAGTAGTAAGGAGTAATCTGCAACACGCAGCTGGTGGAAAAATAACAGTGGTAACGATGGCCTGGCCAGAGCTGTAATGTTGTAAAGCTAAATAGAAAATAGCCAGTGGGATAGAAAACTTCTCTGATGTCCAAATATACATACTGATATTGGGACTAAGACTATTTTGTGCCCCTGCTCTGAGCTCCCAGGGGCTAACACAGATGGTTGCATGTGCCTCTGCTATGCTGGTGCAGGCAGGTTATTGCAGTACATCTCCCTCCCACCCATGCCTCGCTCTGACCCATGCCCGGGCTCTTGTAACAGCATAAAGGGGCAGCAAGGACCATGGTGAGGTGTGCTGTACCAGCTATCCTAAGTTTTAAGGAGAACTCCTAACCGTTGGGGCGGCATTGAAGCTGTACACTTTGAGTACTGATTTCTGTGACTGTGACATGAAAAGAAGTATCTCACAGCTGCTCCCCATCAACTGCAATGTCCTGTGTCATCTACCAGGTCTGAGCTTCTTTGAGACTGATGCAGAGACCTTTCTGCTACCACAAACCCCTGCAAAGCAGTTCAACTCACTGGCGAGCACCGTGGCCTCTATTCACAGGGTATGGCAGCTTAGAGAGGTTTGCTTGGTGATCTTCACCCAGGGTTGGGACTCCATAGTTTTCCATTAAAGAGGAAAAAATATTTTTAGTGTGGCTGATTTTTAACAGAGAAAAACAAAACCCCAAGAAAATGTTGTATGTAAAGGCTTTTGTAAACAAAATGTGTCTTGGAGTTTAACTGAGGCTTTGCATGCACATACTAATGTCAAGCTTAATTTATTGTGCTTTGTTGCTTGAAAAAGCATGGGAGAAGCATCTTCCTGCATATTAGTTATTATTTAAAAAAAGGGGACTCTGTTAGTAGGGCATTGAACCTTAGGTCACTGCAGGTCAGGGGAAAATAAATCCCTTCACCTGTGTGTCTCTATTTGTCTTTCTACCTCTTCAGGTCTACTTAAAGCAGGAGGTCCTGGGTCAGGCAATGCCTAACTGCATAGAATCATAGAATCATAGAATCATTGAGGTTGGAAAAGACCTCTAAGATCACCGAGTCCAACCGTCAACCCAACACCACCATGCCCACTAAACCATGTCCCTAAGCGCCTGCTTGTACAGTGCCTGTTGCGACGCTGCCCCAGCTATGCTTGTGGCTGCTGCTGTACGTAAGAGTTTTATAATAACATGATTGATAATTCTATACATTTCAGAAGGAGCAATCAAGGTTGTTGAGATCATCTTTATGATTCAGCCACTGCTTTATCATTATTAGCCGAAGTCACGTCTACTCCTGCACCAGACTGTGATGGAATAGGAACAAGGGATTTTTCTCCCCTGGCTCTCCAGGACCATGGTGGGGCCTCAGGAAGCAGAGAGTTCCTCCTTTCCTGTGTCCCAGCCAGCAGAAGACATTCAGCTTGGGAAGTGGTGTATCCTTCTGGATCCCATAACCAGGTGCTAGACCTTTCATGCTGTTTGAGGGGAAGTCTTGACCGCACGTTGCAAGAAATCACAAGGCAAGCTAGAAACATTAGACAGTACAAGTCACCTTTGCTGCTCTCCAGAACTTTGTACCACAGTGTGCCTCCAAGGAAAGACCAGAAGGACAGTCAGGCTAGTGAAAGAGTTTGTCTTCCATCTCAGAGACAAACACCCAAGACTCTGAAATACGAACCAGTTTATGCAGTCTTGCAAAGCCCAAAACTATAGGAAAAATATCTCTAAATGCATCGAGCCCTGTGGCCAGCTTGCTGCTCTGGAGGACTCTTTCCTGCGCTTGCTCCATTCCCATGTGTCACTGGGCCCTCTTGGCCCAGGCCATGCCTTGTCCTACAGCACATCATACAGAATTCCCTCATGCCTTGTGTCTGGGACATGTCCCACCACTCCCCTTCACCCTGCCCAGCATGGGTCATGCTGGACTCTGCACCCCAGACAGGAGCCAGTGGAAAGGGCCGTGATAATGAAGCCGCTGCCTGTGGCCAAAACAGCCTTAGCCCTCGCAGTGACTCTTTGCTTGCTTCTCCCCATCTCGGTCTCTTTTCATTTATCAACTCCTTTCTTGGAGGCTGGTAGGAAATCCCAGGCCAGCACCCTTCTCTGGGCAGCTGCCCTGCCACCTGCCTGCTGCTCTTGGTGCCTCCCCAGCCCCTCTGGCACACCACCACACTCCCTTCCCTTTCTCCCAGGGGACGTGCTGTGGCTGAGGTGAAAAGTGCGAGTGAACTCTTTGTTAACATTTTGGGAGTACATTACTGTATGCGTTTGTGCATAAACTCTTGGAGGTTCACCAAGTGAACTCTGTGTCCTGATGAATACAACCACTTCTGGGACTATCACTTCATTTCACAGATAAGATCGCTATTTGCTAGTGAGTCGTCTTTTGATTTGTTTTTTGTTACATGTACTTATTCTGGATCAGTTTGTAATGTTGCTTTATTTTTCCTTGTCAAGAGGTAAACACAGCTACAGACTCCAATTCTGTGTTTCCTCACCTACAGCTCAGGGACACCATCATAAACGGTACCCCACAGCCAAGGCAGGTCAGAATCCATAGCTCTAGATTTTGAGTTTGCTCAACCACACAGATGTGGCAATGTGTTTTGGGAAGAGACCCCTTTTCTTAAGTCACTAAATACCATCAAACACATGTTGAGCTGTTGCATTGAAAAAAACCCGAAGACATGTGCCTGTGACCTCTGTGAACAGCAGCAAAACAGATCACTATCTCCCACGGAGAGAAGAACCTCACAGGAACAGCTGCCATCTCCATACCTCCTGAATGAAAGCAGAACAGCAAAAAGTTTATTGAAAAAGCAGGCACTGGTAAGTACATTCTGCCTGATTTTGTGCTTTTGTCAATCAAACTAGTGAGTTCTTCAGTCATTTCTCATCTCTTCACATAGGACAATAAGGAAACAATGACTTCTCAGTCTAATCAGGAAATTTCATCTAATAAAGCATCTAGCATGCTCTGTCTTCAAAGGAGAGGTTTTCTGTCATTCAGATCTCCTTGGCCATATAAAGGAAACATTTGCTAGTGTACACTGTAATACTGGTTGAATGTTATCAGCCAGCTATTGTGGTGCCTAACATAAATCCATAGTGCTCCCCATTATCAATTAGCCAATCCCATGTAAAATGTTTGGCCACACTAGAGAGAACCGAAAGCCAGCAGGAGGTATATCTTCTTAAACATCATGCTTTCAGGCTGTGATAGCTAAGAAGTAGAGTCTGAAGTGCTGTGGGAAGGAGGCAGGAGCAGCCATGAAAAGCTGAGCTCTCCCTACTATATTAGGTAACATGGAAGTGGAGAAAGCTGTGCAGGATTACGAGTAGGATGAAGAATGGTATGTTTCTCTCTCACCCTCTTCGCTATATTTCTCTGTTGTACGTATCCCAGATTACGAGTAGGATGAAGAATGGTATGTTTCTCTCTCACCCTCTTTGCTATATTTCTCTGTTGTACGTATCCCAAGCAATTTATGGCTAAGTTTTAAATTCTGTTTGGAGTGATGGTTAGCTCAAGGCTGGTGACAAGATATAACACATCTGACCTCTACATCATTGCTTCTCTTACAGCTCAGGCTAGTGTTGAACAGAAGGTGTTGGCCTCTGATCACTGTGCAGAGGAATTAGTGAACTGAGATGTGACACCCTGAATCTACCTTTTACAACACAGATGTCTACAGCTCAAAATCACTGCCTCCATCAAAGCCAGCATACCTGTAGGAAGAGATGCCAAAGAGTAAATGAGGATGGAAATTAATTATCCTCTAAACCTTAGAAACTAATCTTGCTTCAAATAATTTACAGTACAGGCAAAGTTGGAGGTACCACAGCACCCAGATGTGCCTGAAAAGAATGACAACTGGATCTTGTTGCTGTCAAACTCATCCTTATCTTTTAATCTTCCTGAAATCAGCATCTCAGCAGCATCACACCAACCATGAGAAGTAGCTTGTTAGTACTTTATTGATCACTATTTTCAATGGTGATTTAACAGCTGGTGTGGAGAGGAACATAGCATGTGAAGGTGCATTACCTGCTCACTCTTAACACCAGGCAAATGAGCACTGTTTTCCTACATGTGTAAACGCAAGGAGGTTCTCAGTGCTCTTCGACATGCAATATGTCTCTGCTCTCTCCAAATCCAGTGAGGCCTATCTTTCCAGTGCCTCCAGCTGGATCAGAAAAAATGGGCAATAAAGTGTTGCTACAAATTAATCAAGGTAGCAACAATCAGCCCTTATTGCAGCTGTTGCCAGCTGATGAGTCTTTAGAGTCTGGCAATCCAGTGTTGTATCTTCAGTGTGCATTAGTCATTTGGCATGGCAGAAGCCTTTTCATGGACACCCTCCTTTTTTCTGAATGGTGCAAAAAAGATGGAGCTCCCCAGTTGGAGATTTTCAGCTTGCTAGCATTGGGAAATGCCTCATTGTGCCCTTGATGGTGTTTGAGCAAATAGCTGTTAGTGCATGTTGGTGCCAGGATGAAGTTTGGTGAGATGAGGAAAGAGACTGTATGGTATGGTTGCTTGAAGTATGATGAAGCTGGATCAGGTGAACTCAGGCAGACAAGCCCAATCTTTCTGACAAAGCAGATCATGAAGTCTATTACAAAGCTATTAGAGGGCTCCATCCCATCACAGGTTGAGATTTGCTTCCTTTGCCTGACTGGTTGAAGATGAATTTTTGTAAGATGACCCAAAGCACATGTGTGCACCTCTATGGAAGAAGAGTCCATCTGACATCCCAAAAGTGCTCATGAATGACTGAGGCAGGGAATGGACAGAGGCGTTGCTCTAGCAATCATAGATTGACTTCAGTTCCCTAAATCCAAGCTTAATTGAGGTGGGTTCATCTTTTCCTCCCAGCGGAGTTATACACACATGGCTACTCAGATACATGCTGAATTACAAAGCCCCTTAAAATGTTCTTCTCACCATGGACTCACAAACTAATATGGCAGGTGTCCTCTTTATCAGTCCCTCCTTCCTTTTGATATTACCAAGACAGGGAGTACGCTACCCATGTCTCTAGACAATGGCAGTGATGCGATGGAAAAACACTGGGAGGAAACATAGATCATCTGTCTTCTCATACTGTAGGTCACTTTTCAAATGAGTTCTATTTTCCTGAGGTCTTTATGTTTGGAACAATAATTATTTTTGCCTACACACAACATTAAAATGAGTGGTAATATTCTCAAGTCATCAGCTGCATCAAAGCTTGCAAATTGCAATTTTGGAATTATCATTTATCTTACTTGTCCCATTAATCTTATTGCATGGATCTCTCTAGCAAGACATTTAACTTCTAAACTTGTTCATACATTAGATATTTCAATAAATCAACTTATTTAACACATATTAAGCTGTGATAGAGTTATTTCAATATCATAATTTGTTTAATGACATAATTTGTTGTTTCAATATTAAATTAATAGCAAAACTACTAAAAGTATACACACAATCCTCACTACAAAATATCAGAACTAACAATAAATTTCTAAGCGGTTGGATGAAGAAAATATTCTGAAAGGGCAAGGTAATCCAAAATAGCTTTTTCCTAGATAAAAAGTGTTGCGTCAAATTTGAGGAGATCATTATGTCTAGTCTTGTTCAGTGCTTTTCTGTATTAACGGACTTTTTCCAATGTGCTACACAAATTGTCAAGTCTTTGAGGATATCAGAACTAACAATAAATTTCTAAGCGGTTGGATGAAGAAAATATTCTGAAAGGGCAAGGTAATCCAAAATAGCTTTTTCCTAGATAAAAAGTGTTGCGTCAAATTTGAGGAGATCATTATGTCTAGTCTTGTTCAGTGCTTTTCTGTATTAACGGACTTTTTCCAATGTGCTACACAAATTGTCAAGTCTTTGTGGATATTAAATTCTAATTGTCACGGGCTATTGTGCACTGCAGATTCAGAGCTGGACTCAAAAGCATCTGGTTACAGCGGTTACTTTTGTAAAGATCTTTTAGATCAATAACATTAATTTTCCAAAATACATAACGCAAACAAAACAGTCAAGCACTACAGATGTAGCTTGGCTTTTACACAGTCCTAATAGGCAGAATTCCCTGTAATTCCATGACATTTCTGTGGCAGAACTGAAGACAATGAGAATTTTGAGTGAAATGAGACTATGGGATGTGGACCATGGTAATTAGAGGAATACCTCTTGGTCTTTTGATCATGTCTTTCATCTACTTGTGTTTTTCTAAAGTAATGAAAAACACCAAACAGCATGCAATGTTTCATAGGCAGGATGTCTGAAATGTAAATATCTTTTTGTAGCAATCAGGATTGATTTTTAAATTCTACCTTCTTAGTTATAGTTTGATCTGCAAAGTACCACTAAATAATCACAGATTACAGATGTAACATTGAATTCTGTCAATACATTTCAACAATATGTTCAATGGCTTTATAAATTTTTCCTACATTCATGAGTGACATTTTGTTAGCTAAAATGGTGTATTCAAGGAAAACATCATGAATAGTCAGCATATATCCAGCTGTGTATGAGTACTTGGGCATATTGTCACCAACGTTATGCAGGTAGATGTCTTTGACATCCTCTCCTGTTTTGATGCCTTTGAGTTTACAGCATCAGACATTACATTAGCAATCTTTCCAGGATGTGCCTAAAGTTAAGTGTTGTCCGAGGCTTACAGTTTCTATGATCTAATGATAAAGGAGTCTACCTTACCTTGCAAAAACATTGAGTGGTCTAAAAAACAGCAATACTTGCAAAATACTGAATTTTGTGAGAGAAAGAGCATGCATGGTTATAGCCCTTTTACAAGTTATTTTTAGCACAAGCATTTTCTAATTGCTAGGCTTTAAAGGAAATTTCTGTTAGGAAAAAAAAAAAATTTCCAAGGAGCAGACATTTGACTCATCCTCCTGTTTGTAAATACAGAGATTACCATAAAATGTTCTTGTTTATCAAACAATCACATCTTCCTGAGAGCTGTTTGACTTTGTTTTAATTCTGCAATGGCTCGGTGTTCACTAGCTGGGAAGAGTCTACTCCCATCCTTTCTGTTTTACAGAACCCGAGGAGCCAAGTCATGTCAGGTGGTGACAGAAACCTTCTCCAGACATCCTCACGCAAATGAAATCCCTCCAGCTCCCTCACTTCCACCTCTCGATTTTCCACATTGTGCAGAGCTGTAACAGGGAATATGAAAATGAGAAACGACGCCAAATCCCCAACCCCAACCTCTCTGGCTGAAGAGGAATTTTTCCAAACCACCAGCTACACCTAGTGCAGATCTGCTTGGTCCTGGTGAACCTGCATCCCTGTACCATCCACAGAGCCAGTCAGTCAATTTTACTGGTAAAATCCTCAGGCAGTTACAGTGTCCCTGACCTGCGCTCCTATGAGGTGCACAACATGGCTGTGACCCACATGGGGAGCTCCCCAGTGCCTTTGGAAAAGCCACCCCCACCCTCCTTCCATCACACCATGCTCAAGTGAGTCCAACTGTATAAAACCTAAGTCTTCTTTTTGCCTATTTCTAGTCACCTGGAGGCCAGAATGTGCTGCCTATATTTACTGAAAAAATAAAACTCTCCTCATTGTGTTCCATTTAAAGTCCATGGAGAGTTTTGCTGCTGATTTGAACATGGAAAGGACAGTGTCACTTACTTCTCCCTGTGCTGGAGCTGCGACTGCTGCACTGCTGCCCTTGAAGCCCCAGCACTAAGTCAAAGCCTTTAAATCAGAGGGCTCTGTGCACTAGCAAACAAATGCCAATGGGCACTAAAGGAAACACTTCTGAGAAGTCACAAGACCAAGGAAAATAAAGATAATATTGCAAAGGAAAGGGAGGGCATCGTTATGCTGCTGGGGTGTTTTTTGGTGCTGATTTATATGTAACCTACTTAAATAAACTGCAGTGGCTGTTCTGTGAATGCAAAAATGGATTGAAAGTTTCCATTTGATTAAATAAGGAGAAGAAATTACCCTGTGGCTAGTCTGTACATTCACTGATCAACAATGAAATCTCAATGGAAACTAGTGACCTGCCACTGTCAACACACAAGCAATTTGAACCAAGCTTGAAGGGGGCAGTCATGCAAGCACCACTTTGGACGTTTATTTAACACCACTTTAAAGCACAGCTCTCTGTCCAGCTCACACTATTTTCCATGTATTTTTGGGTGAGACATGTCGGTTCTGGCTATACATGTAGATTGAACAGGACCAGGTTATGCCAAGCTGTTGTACAGCTGGGTGGATGCCCTGCACCCTGGGGCTTGGATGAATAATCCCCCCAGGGGACACCAGGCAAGTTGGGAGATGGAGTGGTTAGGGGTCATTCCCAGGGTCAGGCAACTTGGATGCTGGAGAGAAAAGGGGTTGGTAGCGTGGACGTCAACCACTCTGGGCCAGCAGGCACCAGTACGGGAAAGCAGTCTGAGGAACGTGTCCTCTGGGTGCAAATACCCACAACCACCCAGCAAGGCAGAGCCCAGCTCCCCGGTGCTTTTCAGCCCCAGCTGAAACCATGTACCCAGCTCAGTACCTACCATGCCAGAACAGGGTCAGCTCCTTCCACAGCCACCCCCATGTCTGGCTGCTATCCTCTCTCAAAACTGTTCACCTCTTTTTTTCCTGTTCAAGCATCCCGGGAAATGTGAAGTTGACTGCACTTCACCCACCTTGGGAAGACCCAGGGGACTTCCACGTTTACCAGTGGGACTCTCTTGGCATAAAAAGATAAGATTCAGCCTAAGTCCTTCTAAGCTAGAATAATTCCTGGCATGTGTTGTCTTGCATGTTGGGTTAAAAAGAGAGTTGAAAAAAATTATGCAACTGCAGATTTAACATCTTGCTAAATTTTGCCACCCTTTTGCAACCTCCTTCCCTAAACAGAGCATTGCCGATGCTGAAAATACAGTCCCAGAAGAATTTACAGTAGCATATTCTGCTCTCAGCTTCCCGCCAGGCAGAAACTGGACTGAGGGAGATGTATTTAACCCATACGAAGAATTTTAACATAAACAACATAAATAGCCAACCATCCTCCCACTGGTTGCTCAGAAACCTAGTTTATGAATTATCCTTTATTTCAAGATCCATTATCTAATGTGAAAAACGCTCAACACTGCTTGCTTAGTTTAGGAAAAAGTTGCTGTGGAGCTCTTGTTAGTTCTATGTTTTCTGGAAATGTAAGAATACTTTGCTTTCTCCTCCCAATATGTATTGGCTCTTTGAATTCCATTACTAAATTTGAGGGAAGACATAAAAGCAAGGCTGCTCCAAGGTAACATTTCCATGCCTTTTTGCAGGACCTGCATATTTTCCATGCTCTTTAATCTCTGCATTTGCCCGGTAGAAACACAAAATCTTTCTCCTTTAGGGGTGTTTGGCTGAAGAGGTCTCTGAGGTCTCTCTCAGGCAGTTTCCTGCCTGATTAGGAATTGTGATTAAAAAAACCTAACAACCTCTGATTTCTGATTTTCCAACAGATCTTACTTTTTAAATTTCATTATTTTGGTCACCTTTTTTGGCCATTGCTTTTATCAGCTTTGTAAACTCTCTGGACCATTTGAATCTCCTGACTTTTAAAATCATCTCCATCTCAGCTCAGTCTCTGCATTTTTCTCTGCATTTTTACTGCATTTACCATTTGCAGGTGCTCTTACTTCTGACCCTACTTTCTGCCATCAGCTGCTAGTGGCAGTGCCAGCACAGCTCTCTCTGCTTTGTTATATTCCAAAATAAAGCCTGGTGCAGGGGGAATGCTGGATGCCACAAAATGAGAACCGTAGCAGCTGTGTGTGCAACCAACACCCAAAGACCAAGGGAGGAAAAAAAAATTGGCCTTTTTCTTCCTTTGTAATATTGTGTGACAGTAGGAGTTTATTTGCACGGTTTTTGGTTGCTGTGTCTCTGCCTTTCCCTAGCTGGAGAAGGAATGAGTGACAACCAGTGAGGGAGGCTTCTCTCCTTCGTTACAATGTCTGATGATTACTTCAGTTCACAAACGCAATTTTAGGGGAAAGCACGTTACAGGTTGGCGAGCCGCAAATGTGTCTTGCTTTGTGAGTGCCGCTAAAAATGGCATTTTGGGTACATCACCACCTCCAGAAATCTTAGTGTGCGTCAGATTTCTCTGGAGTTGCTTTGAACGCTGGATGAATTTCAGAAGAAATTAGCACATTTTATTCTACATCAGCAAGCTAAGAATGATGTTTTAGTCATTGCAATTGCAAGCACTGTTGCAAAAGAAAAGCATCGAGTAAGAAAATGCGTTTACAGATCCTGTTTAGCAGCAAGGCTCCTCCTTAGTTGCTCTGGTGCTTTATTTAGCTTGCAAGAGGCTATGCTCAAACCTCTCCTTTCCCCTACAATTTCCAGGGTTACTTAGAGCCCCCAGGTATTTTATGTCCTTTGCCTTCCTCTGTTAAAGGTGGAACTGCTCTGCCTCATTTCTTTGTTTCGCTCTTAAAATCCCTTCTTGTTTTTAGAGTTTCTTCCCGTCGCTGACAGTGGGGGGAGGGGGCTTGCTCCCGTCACTTTGGGGGCTTCTCTGAATCTGCAATTCTATTTGATTTCTTAATTGGCACATTTCTGCCAGCCTGAGAGGGTCACAAAACTTTCAAAATCATCCTGATATTTTAAAACTCATTAGACACTGGCAATACTTACATATTTTAAACTCATGCCTCCCAGTTTGCTATTAGCTTTATAGCACCCACATATGACAAGATAGTAATAAGGATTGTAGATAATAACTCAGTCACAACTGAGATGGCTCTGAGAACATTTTTTTCTAAATAACCTTCTTCACCGTGGGAAAAACATTAAGCTACTTTGGGGGACTGGGTAATAACTCACAAATTGGCCTGTACATTGTCTGAAGAAGCTTTCGAGACACAGTCAAGGCATACGAGGTAGGAACAGTCTGTCTACTCAGAGAAAAAGCAGAGCTCCGTTTGCTAGCAGGTGAAGTGAGAATAGTTTCATGCCATGGAAAATGAGGCCCTGACACTGTTGCAGTACCGGAGTAAACTGCGCTGTTGATATACTAATAAAAAAAGGGAACATTGGCTGTGAGTACAAGGAGCATGCTGACCTCATGGAGTGCGACTCAGCTTGGCTGGGAGAGCTTGAAGGAATGATTAACTAAAACAAGAACGTTTTATTAGACCTTTTCTAACATCATCTGAAAAGACTCGGTGCGGAGGGGTGTGGATTTACATTTCTGGGAGGCACCCATCCTTAGCAAGGATGGGCTCAGTCTCAGTCCTCGGTAGGTTTTGTACTTTTTTCTCTCATGTCTCACATTTTCTATGAAGTTTTGTTACTGACATCAATTATTGTGCTTAGCACAACTCTGAGGGAAGGGTGAAAAATGATCTGAAGCCTGCCTTCAGGGACATAGACCACTAATATCTGATTATTGGTGTTCAAAAGACAGGGCAAAGCTAGAGAGACACCAGATGGACAAGGTCAGAAGAAAAAATTGAGGATGATGCTGGTACTCAAGGCAAAGTAGTAACTTGTGGATTAAAGCTACTTGCTTGAGTTGTTTCCATGGGGTGCAGCCCCCAAAGCATTACTATTCTACTCGGAGCTATGAATCCATTTGTAAAATGGCCTCAGGGCATTTTCACTGAGAAAAAAATTATTGCCAATGAACGGGGGTGTTTGGAAGGGGCTGGACACAGACACCCTCCCAGATGCAGGGGTTTGAATTGCCCCATCGTTCTCTTTGTGGTTTTGAGTCATCAACATGTGGTAATGCAATTATCATATTAAGGATGGCCTCAGGCAGCTGAACTTTGCTTTCTGATGGCTGAGATGCAATCCCTGTCCTGCTGGTAACATGTTAGGCTGTTAAGCTGGCTTGTGTCATGCCAGTTACAGATGTAACAAGTTACAGTAATGTTATAGCCCCGGATGCAATAACTAAGATCACCAAAGAGAATGTCTTACAAGACTCACACACAGAAAGACCACTTAAGGCTGATGCTCCGAGTTTCAATTTAAAAAGCAAAGGCTGAGGTCTGCGAGCAATAGCATTTCCGTGGAGTTACTCATATCCCTAACTTCAGGCATGCACAGATTAGGGGCTGGCAAGACTCAGATCTCAAAAACAAAATACTGAAAAGAATACAGAAGAGAAGAAGATACAGATATGATACTAATTTATGTCAAAATTGGAGATTTCTAGCTCAGCACAGACATTTTTTGAGGACACGGTGTTTTCCCGTAAGTATGAGAGTGAAATATAAGAGACAGCAAAATCAGTGCCAACAGCTCTGAAGCATCCACTGTAAAGGACTCCCACTGAAAATTGTTTAAACTCAGAGCAGGAGAAAGAATGCAGCCATAAACTGTAACAAGTGGGAGTTTAACAACATTTGAGAAATACTGTGTAAAATCCAGCTTCGTGTCTTTTCTTTCCATTATCTTCAGGCAGAACAAGTAGGGCAGGGTTTTGCAGTGAACCTGTGCCTGTGTGTCATGTCCCCAGCCAACTTGCTTCTTCCCTTCTTCACTTGTATCTTCTGCAAGAAAATAGTTAGATGGAGAAGTAGGAAGAAGTGGAAATTAAGAGTGAGACATGTATCTCAACAAGACAGTTCTATAAAAGGGAATTACTCAGCAGCATTGGGAATACATCAGAAAAAAACAAATCCAGGATTTACTGCCCTTGTCAGCTATTTTGGATGAATCACATCCAAAACAAATTTGAGCTCTCGTGTCTGGAAGAAAGAACAGTACTTAGTCATGTACCTAGGAACAGTAATGCTTCGGGCTGGGATGGTAGTATGCCTTGACTACCTTCTTTTGTGATCAGTCTCTGTGCCAGGTCTGTGTATGCTAGAGAAACACATTATTCTCAATTTTTTGTTTTTCAGGGTTGCTGACCCTGGCCGGCCACCTGGGTTCTGCAGCAGCGGAGAGGCAGCCACATGGCTCTGCAGACACTGCCCTCCCCGAACATGAGGCCCTTATGATTCGTGGACCATTTACTGTGGCCTTGATAATCACCAGTGAGCCACATCATTAGGAATTACTGCTGGGGGTGTCTGTGGTTTAATACTCACCAACACATCATCCAGGCGGGTGACTGGAATATAAGCAGTCAGTAAGCACATTGTCATGTTCAGCCTTCATTCCATGTTGTAGAATAGCGATATTTCCATTTAAATGCCAGGCAGGAAAGCAGCATATTGAGCAGAGTACAGGATACAAGTCAATCAGTTCAATATTCTTATTTGAGAGTTATTGCGGGCTAGGCAGAAAGCAAAATAGCCTGCAGCTTTCAGTACTGTTCTCTTCCTAAATGATCCTGAAAGATTTTATTGATGTAAGCTACTCCCTCCATTTAGGCTGAGCTCTGAATTGCTTATGAACCCAGATGAGGTGTCATGGTATGCATTCAGCAATATCATGACATTTCACAATTGTGCATGATTTGTGAAGATGGACTACTTGAACTAAACAATGTGTGCCATTGTAGCTGCAAGCTGAGGTCTAGCTACTGCTTTCTCTCTCCTTGCACACAGACCAAAACCCCATTTCTATTTAATCTCTAGATTAAATGAAACAATAAATCCATGCACCCATTTTAGGGAGTGAAAACACTTGCAGGACAAGTCAGCAAGGTGTCGTGGTTTAACCTCAGCCAGCAACTAAGCCCCACACAGCCGCTCGCTCACTCCCCCCCAGTGGGATGGGGGAGAGAATCGGAAGGGTAAAAGTGAGAAAACTCGTGGGTTGAGATAAAGACAGTTTAATAGGTAAAGCAAAAGCTGCGCACGCAAGCAAAGCAAAACAAGGAATTCATTCGCTACTTCCCATCGGCAGGCAGGTGTTCAGCCATCTCCAGGAAAGCAGGGCTCCATCACGCATAACTGTTGTGTGACAAACTCCATCACTCCGAATGTCCCCCCCTTCCTTCTTCTTCCCCCAGCTTTATATGCTGAGCATGATGTCACATGGTATGGAATGTCCCTTTGGCCAGTTTGGGTCAGCTGTCCTGGCTGTGCCCCCTCCCAGCTTCTTGTGCACCTCCAGCCTTCTCAGTCGGTAGAGCACGGGAAGCTGAAAAGTCCTTGACTAGTGTAAACACTACCTAGCAACAACTAAAACATGGGTGTGTTATCAACATTGTTCTCACCCTAAATCCAAAACACAGCACTGTACCAGCTACTAGGAAGGAAATTAACTCTATCCCTGCCGACACCAGGACACAAGGTAAGACTGGGAGCTAGCACCAAGTCAAGAGGGATTTGCAACTCTGGGAAACCCAACTGACCAGCCAGGATCTTGCACAACAGGTTTCCTACACAGGTAATATGTAGAGAGATGGTCACCTTCAGAGGGGAATTCAGCACCAGAGCCTGCCTTAGGCATCCCAAATTACCCTCTGCACCTGTCATCTTTCTCTATCAACTAAACACAAAGAGTTTTAGTTCCCCTTAATAAAAACAGCTCTTCTCTCTGGAGCCTTAGTCAGGAACTGAAACACAGGCAGTTTGATCACCCCTGAAGAGAACAGGGGGATCAGCAGAATAGCAGAAACATACATTGATGTGCTGTGCCTGCTGCCAGGTCACCAGGGTAAAAGGGAACTTTTCAAGGTCAGAGACAGTTTACAGGTATTTTCTGTCTCCTCTGGTTCAACTGAAGGCAAAGTAGGATCAGGAGAGGCTCCAGGCAAAAAGGCAAAGGAATTGAGTAGAGTGTGGGCGAAAAAAATTGCCCCACTCCTGGTTTATATCTTCTGATCCAGGATTCAGCGGCTTGTTGTACGTGACAGCACCATTTTTCAAATCTGCTTTGTCATGAAAAGGCTGTTACAGGAAGCTGGGAGAAAAAAGCCCCGGGGTGAGCAGGACGCTGACTCCAGTCCAAAGATGGTCACACAGTCCCTCAGGTGCACGTGTACAAATGACCTTGCTCAAAACAGCGAGAGACAGTGGATGTGCGGTCGCCGGCGCTCGCTGCCTCCAGCTCCACTCATCCCAGCCTCCTGTTAACCACTGTTTTGGAACAGTTGCCTAGATACGGCAAGAGCCTGGCTTCAACTTCGGGCAAGTTAATTTGACATTAAAACTTGACAATACCGAATGTATTCCAGGGTTGAGACACACTTGCAGATGAAAACCACAACATTGGTAGACATCAGTATTAAATCTAACTTGAATGAACAAACCTCTTGTCAGAGATCTGGTCAAGCCCCCCCTTTCCTTCTCTTCAGGCTCTCAAGGATAGTCGCAATAAGACCCACATGTGAAATTTCACATGCCCTCGGCTTGCTGGAGCTAGGCTGAGTGCCGACTCTGTCCATCCCTGGCTTCAACTCCTTGATGGGGGCTCCAGGTGCAACTTTACATTTGCCAGTCCTTGTAGTGATGAGGCCCTACAGTTTAAAGGCCATGGCTGCAGACCTAATGACATCTCACCCCTAATTCTTGCATGTTTTTTAGGAAGCCACCTGAGATGCAAGTTTTCTGGCTCATGGTTTATTTCTGCAAGGACTTACGTTAATGAAGGCACCGCTTTAGGCAGACACCACTTCAGGACAGTCTGACTTAATTACCTAAAAAACCCCAACAAAACCCAACAAACAAAAATGGGATTGCATGAGGATCCCCCCTCCCACTGTCTCTGCCATCCCATTTGGAGTCTGCTTCTGTCCAAGTTGTCAGGGTCCCTTGAATCTGCAGGTAGTGACCCTCTTGGTGTCAAGCAGGTAAAAATGGCTGGATGACCAAGAATAAAACATTTCTTATTCTTCTGTAGCTTTCAGGGTTTTTTTTTTGACAAATGATCAGCAATAATAAGCAGTCACAGACCCCAATTATCCTGGATAAAAGGTTGTTTATTTCTCATAATTCTTTCTTTTGCATCCAGAAATGCGTATTCTCGTTTAGAAACTAATGGGACCCAGTTACTGTGCTGTTCTGAAATGCTTTTGTGACTGATAACTCAAAAATGCTTCTGTGATTTTTCCCTTATCACTAATATATTGATGGTTGTGTAGGACTCTGCTGCAGCAACACTTCCTGCTGTAGTGTGCTGACTTAATGACCATCTGGGGCTAGAATATATGGGCTGTTTGGGTTCTGATCAGAGCAGCCACGTAACGCCGGGCTATTCCTCCCATTGACTGGTTACATCCATGATTTGATACAGTCAGAAACACAGATTTGAGTAGATTTCACTTTCTGTGAGAGCATTCATTAAATAGAAGTTAATTGGACTGAATCTTGCAGTCCTGAATTAAATATTATTCCCAAGAAGAACAAGGGAAGGGGGCCTTAGGTCAGTGAAAATCAGACTACTTTTTCATTGTTTTCTTATTAATATATCTCCCTTCATTTGGAATGCAATAGATATTGTCTCTCATACCAACAGCTGAAAAATGGGGCCCTTATTTCTCTTGGGAATAATTTAAAATGGTGTAACATGCCAGTGAGAACAAATAACCAAAGAAAAGTGCTGTAGACAACATTTTAATGAGCTTTATCAGATGATGAAAAATATAATGTTTTCCTGTGCAGCCATGGGGGGAACCATGAATCTTGATCTTGACAGTGGCTCTGCAAGAGAATGAAGGCAAAACTGAGAAAAGATAAGGTTTTTCAGTGCCAGCTTTCACCCTTGAAAACCAAAATCTCTCTCTTATTTGGTCTGTATAAAAACTGTCTATGTCTACGTCCATTTCTGATGCTCTTCCTTTTAATATCTAATCCTATAAGAAGTTGTAGTTTTGAGCTATATTCACAGACTGAACCTGCAAATGTATCACAAACAGGGTATTTATTTTTGCTGCCATATACTTCATAAGAAAATCACTTTTAATGAAATCTTGTCTAAAAAGGTCTCCTAAAAAACAGTTGTAAAGAAAAAAAAATCCCTTAGCTACTTAAAAAAAAAGGCATTTTCTCTCTTAGGCATATTCTATTATCTTAATCAAAGGTAGAAAGGGCTGAAAGGGAGGCCTTAAACTGAAGTTGAGACTATTTATTACTCGATATCTCTAAGCAAAGGGCAGATTATTAAATCAGCTGGAAGAAGGGTGGGTTGGGTCTCAGGAGGCTGCCTTATGGCTCTTTGCGTTTCTGGACACTCACTGGATCTAAGGAGGCATCTCCCCCAGTTGCTAAGCCTTCCCCTGTGTGTTCATGCTTGCCCAGTTTTACTGCCCACTGTTCAAGCTACCTCCTGTGTCATTGTGAAACATTCTGCAGTTTATGAACTCTGGAGAAACCTTTAGAAGAAAAATTAGGTAAAGCAAATTGATGAAGTTGTGTTGGTTAATTATCATCACATACAGAGAAAAACCCAGTTGTTTTTCTAAAAGAAAAACATATGGAAATGAAAATGTGCCATTTTATGTCCACCTCACAAAAGATGTGTCTCTTAGCCTGACTCTGCCCCTCTTATCATGAGAAAAACCACAAAGTATTTACTGTAAAAAGAAGATAAATTACCTTAAATGGACAGCAGATTTCCCTGCTGGTAATTCCCAAGTGGAATAAAGCCAGGCAGTGTTGACAGTCCTGTAGTGTTGGGAAGGGAAGGGAAGGGAAGGGAAGGGAAGG
>NW_008794963.1:1913215-1915743 GCF_000699145.1 Aptenodytes forsteri | reverse complement strand
GAAGGAAGGGAAGGGAAGGGAAGGGGAAGGGAAGGGAAGGGAAGGGAAGGTCACAATATTTTAAGTGGAAATTCTATAATTGCAATTTCCAAAAGTAAATTGAACAAGCAATATGTATTTTATATACATATTATACCGCTTCAACCAAAATTTTTCTAAAAGCGTATGCTAGGGTGCCCTCAGTAAGGTATCAAAAATCAATATGCTACAAGGGAAGATGAACAGAAAGGGAAGGGAAGGGAAGGGAAGGTCACAATATTTTAAGTGGAAATTCTATAATTGCAATTTCCAAAAGTAAATTGAACAAGCAATATGTATTTTATATACATATTATACCGCTTCAACCAAAATTTTTCTAAAAGCGTATGCTAGGGTGCCCTCAGTAAGGTATCAAAAATCAATATGCTACAAGGGAAGATGAACAGAAGTTATAATTCCTTATCTAACATCAGCACAATGAACCTCAGGTAAGGACAAAATAAACAGACCATTTATAAGTTACTGTAAGAAGATTTGGAAAGACAAACACATTGTTTATTAACTAGTAATACTAAAATCTGCATCTGTCAGGATACCTGCTGACAGATTTATTTCTGAGTGTAACTGGGAGAATATATTTTTAGAAAGGGTAGCATATTTTTCTTGTAATATGAAAGTTCAGCAGGAAGAAATAACTCAGTCTTGCAAAAAATTCCTAGGGCAGTGCTATAGTTTTATGAGCACTAGATTTTACCAAGATTAGTGTTCAGCAAAAATTAAAAAAAGAGAGGCTTGCTTTTTAAAGAAAGGAATTGCTTAAAAAAAATATTGCTATTCTATTAAAGTTCCTGCAATCAGACTAGCAAAACAGGAGGTCTAGAGGCATACTGGGAGAGGGGTATTTTGTCCCCAGAGGAGAAAAGATTTTTTGTATCATTCAGACATTTGCATTCCTCCGTGATGTTAAAATCCCTTATCTAAAACGTGTTTCAGTTTTGTGTGGTGCTTAGCAAATACAGAAAAGTCCAAACTCAGACTTTTAATCTAAAAATGTCTTTTTATACTGAGGACATGAGATCCCGGCCCATGGATGCACACTGGGACTGACTGGCTCATAGCTCCATGGTAGAGATAGAGGGTGACTGTGTCTAACCAGCAGCGCGTGGTCTACTCTGTCACAGCATTCGTGCTGACTGGATGTGGCGGGAGAAACATGGTGGGAATATGGCAGCCCTCACCCAACCAAGGAATTAAATTCAAAATTTGATGGCCAAATATCCCATCCTTAAATTTAACAAAGAAAACTAATGCAGTCCACAGTAAACAAATACAGCGTGGTTTGGAATTGGTCTCCCACCTCCAAAAAACTACAGAGAATATTAGGGTTTTGAGTAAAAAAATTCCTTCACAAAAAAATAGGTGGCCACTGTGGAAAATGTTCATGCCATTAAACAAACAACAAAAACACATTTTGACCATAAATATTTTCTATTTTGAAATATCGTTACAATATTCCATTAGTTGCAGGAGCTGAAATTCAGCTGGTTTCCATCCAGGCTCCTCTGTGGTCTGGACTTCCTCGTCACAGGACATCACCCTGAATGCACCAGAGAGCTCAGCGACGGGAGAGGTACTGCATCGTGCGAGATGGGATGCGGTGAGACTCTGCCCATGGGAGGAATGGGATGGGGAAGCAAGGATCCTGCTCTGTCTGGTGGGCATTAAGCAGAGGCAATTCAGAATTTATGATATGGCTGAAAAGATTTTGATTGACTAGTAAAGTTTTTGAAACACCCCCAAGATCTCCTTCTCTTTAACAGAGTTGGCTGATACAGCCTCAAAACAGAATTGCTTTGCTGGAATAGCAGGCGGCTGAGAGACTGCACAGCCTTCGGGACTTAGGGGCGGGATGGGGGAGCGCATCTGGAAAAGCACCGTAACTAACCTTCAACTTCTCTAACAGTCTGCATCTTGAAACAGAGCTAAGAGTGTGGTCCAGCAGACAGGCAAGCTGGGAGACATGAGACATCATGACCTTGTGTTGCTATTTGCAACAACGGTTACACGTGTTGTAAGATGCTTTGAAAGCTAGCAATAATCAGGTATAAGTGCTATTTCCTTACATTGTTGGATGCTTATTTTCTATTTCAGACAGGCAGAGAACAGGTGAAGGCAGCTGGGATTAGCAGTGGCATTACAATGTTCTTCGTGTTTATGTTATAAATGAATTTTTCAAACTGAGCTTTAACAAGAGGAATCGTGCTTTAGTCCTAAAAAAAAAGAACAAAAGTGTGGTTTCAATGTTTCTATATTTTCAAGTAGAGTAACAAACATTTACCCAACAAACAAAAAGTCAGCCTCCTGGGCTGGAAGACAGGGATGGGGAGCAGAATGAAGCCCCCATAATCCAAGGGGAAATGGTTAGCGACCTGCTACACCACTTAGACACACACAAGTCTATGGGGCTGGATGGGATCCACCCAAGGGTACTGAGGGAGCTGGCAGAAGTGCTCACCGAGCCACTTTCAATCATTTATCAGCAGTCCTGG
>NW_008794963.1:1911114-1911916 GCF_000699145.1 Aptenodytes forsteri | reverse complement strand
CCAGGCTGCCCAGGGAAGTGGTGGAGTCACCATCCCTATTTAAATTTAAACGATGTGTAGATGTGGTGCTTAGGGACATGGATTGGACTTGGCAAATGATTCTATGATTCTATGATTTTTATTGAAATGAAGACATTAAACTGGGAGGAAGAAAAGGCCTAAGTTTAGATCTAGATATAGCTAAGTATTGCATAATCCTCCTCTACATGACTTAGGGACTGTAATGTATCTCTTACCTATCTGTAACATAAATCATATGAACCTAAAACAATCCTGAAATAAATTTACTTCTCAGGATAATGTCAAGTATATTTCTTATAGGTTATAATTTGAGTGGCTTTAAGTACTACCCAGTGGAAAATCCTATGGATTTGAAATAACATCTTTGCCTTCAAAAAACCACACTCACACTCTAGTAAAAAACTCAATGTATCTGCCCAATGACATCAGACATCCAGTAGCACTAAGGTCACTGATGTTGCAGAAAAGCTTACTTGTTCCTGTTCCCTTTCCATTCGTCTCCTCATTACCTGTCTTCTCCTATGTCAGATTTTGACCTTGAAGCAGCAAATTCATGTTTCAGTTCTTTTACAGCAAATTTTCTCCTTGTGTAGAGCCCATAGTTATCTGAGATTTTTGCTCAGTCTCTGAAATTCAAAAGGCCATATATGTTTGAGAAAGGCCAATTCAAACATAATCTTTGACTTACTTTGACTCAGGAGCTGCAAATTTACTATAAATTATATTGATACCTAAAAACCCCTTTTTTTTTTTTTTTTTTGTGAAAAATACTCACCAAATG
>NW_008794963.1:1897047-1911015 GCF_000699145.1 Aptenodytes forsteri | reverse complement strand
CTGGAAAATTACCAAAAAATATAATGGAAATCCTAAAAACCCTTTTTTTTTTTTTTTTTTTGTGAAAAATACTCACCAAATGTCTACTGCTTGCCTATGTATGGATGAGCTGCTTACACCTTACTTGTCCTGATTATGGAAATGTTCATGTTTATCACAACCAAACCATATCTCTCACCTACAAACAGAATTGGGAGGAAGAGGAAGGTGGTGTTTGCTGAAGGGACTGCTGGTTGTACTTAGTCACTGGAAAGGCAGAAAGAAAAGAGGAGAAGGAGTGAATGGAGTAGAAGCAGAATAAAGTGAAGGGAAATAAATAAAAGAGAAGGAAAAGATCCATCCCCAGTGCTGCAGCTCTATAACCTGGCCTAAGCATCGGCCTTCGGAGTGGCATTTGAGGATTATTCATCCCTACTAAGAGCTGGGAGGATGATAAAACAATAGGAAAATAACAAGCAGACGCTTGCCAGAGAAATTTTTTCCATTTGTAGTGAGGTTAGAAACAAATAATCAAAACAAGATCCAGTGCAACTTTTGCTTTTTCCACAAAGTTTTCCCTGCCAAAAGACTTAATGTCACATGGATCTGGTAAAGCTGCCGGCCTGGAGCAGCCACTGGGCTGCTGTTACAGCTCCCACCAGAGGAGACCCGTGCTGTGAGCGTGCAGGGTCTGCAGCACAGTGTCTTCTCCTGGGCTTTCTGTTGCTCCCCACCACTGCCATGAAGCCACTTTCCCTGTCTATTGCAAGACCTTGATGTCACCACCTGCCGCTGCTGTCAGGGTCCCCAGCCCTTGGACCTAGGCTGTGTTCAGTCCTGCACCCACCCATTGAAAGTCAGCCCACCCACAGCAACTCCCTAAACACCTCCATTAAGGAACTTTACAAAGGTTACAAACCCTTAAGCTAGCACAAGACAAGTACAGATCCAGGGAAAAGAGGAAATGCCTATATGCCATTTTCTGCTCCCTGGAGCACAGCAGCTGCCCTATCTAGCTGCCACAATCTCCATGTCCTCCTGAATGGAGAGGGTGTGTTCCTAACAGATAAGGGTTATCCCTATGGCTTTGGTGTAACCACCAGATTAAAGAACAAATCTATTTTTTTGGTAAGAAAACTTAGAGAAAGTAACCTTTAAAACCATGGTATTTACATTGTAAAATCACTTTTATATGTCACAAGACAAATACCTCAGAGCAAAGGTGTGATCCTGATTAAGGAGCAAAAACTAAGCAGACTGCAGCTTAGCTCTGGGCATCTTACAGGCTGCAGAGTCCATCATGCTTCATTGTGTAGGTGGCAAAATTTTGCAAAAGGCATAATCTGGGACAGTCTGAATCTGGTGATCATATAGTGGATCAGGGTATTTAACCACAAGAAGAACACAGCTATGGCTTAGGTTGTGGAAAGCAACCACTCCATGACAGTGCTGCTTAGACACCACAGTGTACAAAACTGCAGCCCTGATCCTGCAGTGCGTTAAGTGTAACCTGGGTGTTCCTGCGTTGTGGATTTCCACAATTCAGGTGCACTCTTAGACGTAAGTAGAGAGAAGCAGCGGGCAAAGTTACAAGGTCTCTATTAGAGACTGGAGACATCTTCATCAGCAATAATATGGTGAAAAACCTCATTATCACAATAGAAAGTACATTTTTAAGATGGAATTTTGTTTTAACCAGTGAGTTTAACATTAACATTTCCTGGGTATTTGGGCTAGGTAAGCTCAGGTGCTCGAAAGCTGTTGCAAATTAAATTAAACAATTGCAAATGTGGTTCAGTCAATGTCTTATTTCAAATCAGATGAACATGCTTGCTGTGTTTTGTTGCTCAATTACTAATCTAGAGAGAAACAGAGATAATCCTTCAAAAATTATATGTGCATACAATGCATTTATCTCGATATCGTTGCCTGTGGAATACTCTGCAGTATGAAATTACTATGAATTATCTTCATATTTGCAGCTCTCTTAGTCTTATTAATGCCTGTATTGAACACAAATACAAAAAACTAGCTTTCAGAAAACTTTCCCACCAGGGAATATGAGAAAAAAATAGGTAGTTTTGATTGATGCTCTTGTTATTGCACTTAAAGATGTGGAACTGAGCTTACTTAACAACTTTGATAAGCAAGATTTCACACTGAAAGTTTTTCTTCTTCATAACTGGTATGAACTCAGAGACACAACAAAGACATTAATAAAAATATGCAACATAATCCACACAACATTCTTTCTTTTCTGGTCTCCTGCAGGAGAGCATGGTATTTCTCCAGCCTAGGAGTTTCTGTAAATCAGATGATCCTTGTAACTCCGAGCAATCCTTTTGCTTAAATTGTTGTCAATGTGATCTGCAAGGTGTAGGATGGAAAGCAGAAATGTAGCTGCACTGTATTTGTACTGCACTCCAAATTGAGAAAGAATGGAAAAATTAAGAGCAGACTGGAAAATTAAAATCCCTGTTTCTAAACAATAAGAGCTGTGAGATATCCACTGTTTTGGTTAATATTTTTTTCCATGTTAAAATAAGCCTATTTGTTTTAAGGTGTATTTATAGAAGGCATTCTCCTATTTTGCATTTTATTATGCTTCTAATTTTAATTGATGCACTCCCACGGCTATAGGCAGGGAGAAGTGGCAATTCAGAGGGGGATTTGTGCTGAAGGGCATTGGGTAGGTGACCAGCCTGCTTCCCATGCGGACCTCCGAGCCGTGGTGGGGCTGGAGACAGGCTACGCATGGGTGTCTCCAGCTGTTCTGTCCTGGCGCCGCAGACCGCTTCTCTCCCGGAAATCTGTACATTAAAGCCTGAGCTTTCATTGAGCAGGAATAGCCCCCAGCTATAGGTGGGGAGAGTCTTGACTTTGTGAAATGTCACACATTCTTTGCTTAAAAAATTTGCACCAACAGACGGAAAATGTGGCAAATCTTCCCAACCTAATGAGCCCTGTCTTACTTCTTGTCCAGGAAAGCAGTCTATTTCCTCACAGGGAGGACTGAGGGTATAACACTCCAGTTATAAAAGACCATCTTTTTCCATCTCCAGAATTATTGAACTATTGAGGCCTCAGGATGTTTCCATAATTATTTCCAGTTTCTAAAATTTCTTGTAAATAGAGACTCCTCAGCCCCACCTATATGAATAGACTAAACAGGGCTTGAACACTGACACACAACTGGCACACATCTGTTCCCCCTGCCCAGCTTGGCTGCCTGGTGTGATTTTGGCCCTGGCCATCAGGTCCCCTCATGGGCAATGCCTGGGTACCCTTGGGGGACTATTCCCAGGATAATGTGCACGGATAACACCGCTCCACTCAAAGGGGACAGTTGAGCTGCAAGGGCTTTGGTTGTGCCTGCCATGATCTGCAGCCCGCCTGGGGACTTCGTTCATCAGCGCAGACACAGCCCATTGAGCCCAGTGTGGTGGTCAATGAATAAATTATCTTTCATGGCCTTTGTTATTTCAGTTTAAAATGTCCAAAAACACTCTGAGGGCTGTGCTGCAGCCCAGCAATATGTTGAGTGTTTTCACAGCATGTAATGAAGGGTAGATGTTGCATGTCCTGGGCTGCACAGGAGAGCAAGTGAGGCTGCTCGAGGGTTCAAAGGCTGCCAAGATACTGCCAGAGGGCTATGCAAGAGGAGGCAGCCAAACTGGGTAAGCACCACCCTTCCCGGCTACTGGGAGGGGTCTCAGGAGGGAGGAGAGACCTCCAGACCCGCGCGGACACTGTTTCAGAGGGAACCAGAGGTGTTAGGGGTGAACTCAAAACTGGTACCATGTGTGCAGCCAGGAAATGAGGAGATAGATGTGAACTGCAGAGCTAAGCTGTTTGAAGTGTAGATGCCATCCTAACGTGCAAGAGGCGATACTGCTGACTGATACTAGTAATATTATTTAATCCATTGAATAGAATATTCAATGAAAATGATGAATTCATACCAATTAATTGAATGCTCTCTATAAAACTGCCTATTTGCACAGCTCCCCGCAACCTCTCTTCCACATTGTCATTTAAAGACAAGAAAAGCCTCATTGTCCTTGTGTGGTAGGGACTGTGTTTTTGATACAAATGTCTGTGTGACACAAATATCTTTTGATTATACTATAAAGACTAGGAAAAAGACCCAGAGAGAGAGAGAGATGATTGGGTAAAGGGGTTTCAAAGAAAGGGGAAGCAATCTAAAAACAAAGAAACTAGGGAAAAACTGAGAAGCTAAGGCAAATCCGTTCTGCACAAAGCTGACCATCTGGAACATGTTACTGAAGAAGAGATGTGGGATCACATAGATTGTTTCTGGAAAAGGAGGGGCTTGAGGGGCATGGAAAAAAACCAACATGGTTGAATTAAGAGCCAGCCACAAACACTGAGCCAGATGGGTTTTTCTCTTCTTATAATGATGTATGTTCTCATCTTTCTATATCTCCGCTAATAACTTTAACACAGGAGAAGTACAAGGAGCAAGATGTTAAGGAGGAAGCAGAGGGACCTGGGTAAGATGAAAAGAACTTTACTTCTCTTGTATGCCTCTCTGTACTATAAACTGAAATTCAAAACAGGGATATCTCTCTTATGCAACAGTACATCTGTTGCTGTTCTGAAGTCTTTGGGCACAGAAACTCTTTCCAGACAGTGCAGCACAATCATTTGGGTGTTTTGACAGGTTTCCAGCTGTAAGCCATATATTTGTTTTATAGCAAATTTTAGGTTAGTTCCTAGAATTTAAAACATATTCAGTCTGCTTTTGTTTTACAATCTGTAAACACTTTTAGAGCTCTATTCTTTATTTAATGATAGATAGGCACAACACAGCTGTTCTCCAGTGGCCTGTATTTTCAGCATAACCTTATTCTTTCCTACACGCACTGTTCAGAGTTTCAAATATGCTAGAAGAACATGGGCCAAAACATCAGCAGGCCAAAAGTGCTCTGAAATAAACAGAGAAGGTGAATGATTTTTAATTCATATCTGCAAGATAGTGACACTGACTGTCTCTCACAGTACCCAGGGCCATAGAAGATGGATTGGGTACAGCTGGTATAGGAATATGTTTCTATGGCTCAGCAGAAGAAACTCAAGGTAGTGCGAGGGGTACAAACAAAATAGGCATTTCAATGCAGAGCCTGTTGGACAACTGCACGTAGTTTCTCGGAAAGGCCAATTAATGCAGGTCAAGCGTTGCATCAACACGATTATAACTGCTCCTAGTAGCCAAGGCAGCTCATTCGGAGCTGGTGTCTCAGCATGGCACTGCCCTGTGTCACATAATCCCACTGTGAGAAGAGCCGAGGGGAGCAAGAGCCCTGGGCAGCACAGTGGTTGTATGAAAGCATCAGTGCAATTGCCCAGCTGAAGTTAAATTTTGCTGCCTGCACAGCCATGTCAGAGGGCCGGATCGGTACCTCTGTTTAATGATGCCTTCTGCTGTGCCCTGAACTCTCATTTGGCAGGGTACATTATGACCTTCCCACCAGCAATAAAAAAGCCAGTTTCTACTTTGACTTCAGTTTATACTTCAAATGCTGTGATAAAATGATCTCCCAGCACTACTGAATGCAATGTGCCATTATAATGAACACCACAGGCCCCCAGAATTAGGCTGGCATCCAAGCTACATTACAAATGCTTGCATATAATCTTCGTTTTAGAGAAACTGTGCTGACAAACTGTAACTCTTCTCTTTGGATGTGCCCAGCTCACGTTCCCCTCTGTAAACACTGCACATTCACAAATCAACCCCATGCTCCAGCAGGATAAGCAACAGCAACGAGTCCAAATTCACCTTCTGACCGGTCGGTGCAAACAGAGTGAATTCTTTCCTTGGTGCCAAGTCATTCTTCAAGGAAAAGAATTTGTTTCCAGAAAGTCTTCCCCCCTTACTTACAAAGCTTTGAGATGGGAAATCCTGTCAGCAGCAGGCTTGACAAGCGATTCTTTTTTATGTACTCACATTAATAACTCGATCCTTCTCAGAAACTACTCGGCTGTTCGAAACAAGCTGCCCACATGCACAGGGACAGCTCTGCAGATCCTGGCCGGGACCTTTCCTTCCTTCCCCTTAGGAATCCTGAATTCCTGCCCCCAGGCCTAAATCAGGTGGCTCAGCCTTTTGTGGGCTTCAGTTGGGAAAGAAATGGCCAGATACACAATGTCAGGCCCTTCCCCTTCTGCCATCAACTTTCCTTACCCCTTCGACGCCTTCCAGTTAACTCCTTCTTTGGGATATATGGGGCTGGGAACAGCCATCCCATTAGCTCATTTGCAGCTGGAAAACCACCTGAGACAGGGTTACCAGAGCAGTACCTAGTGGAGAGGGTGGTGGGCAGAGTAGCAGGAAACTGGGAGCACCATGCCTTCTTTTTTATTATTTTTATTGTTGCTGTTGTTGTTATTGTCATTATGGGGGACCAAGAGACTGCTGATGTGTAAACACAGAACACAAAATTGTCACTTCACCCAGAAGCTTGCACTGTAAATATAAATATTTGGCATAAATGGAGTCTGAACAGGACACGATAAGTAGGGAAATAGTCGCTCACGGGAGATGCTGTGAGTGAGGATCTATTTTACACTGGAAGAGAAAGCAAGCAGACTGCACAAGAGAGTGCTACATGGTCAAACAATGGCAGCCTTGTGGACAGACATAAAAGCGCATTTGTTAAAAGACAGAGAGATGATTTTGCAAGAAGATCTTGGTGCTAGAAGCAGGAGAGTTGTAACCTTCTTGATCCCAGCCGTGCCCTGGGAAAAAAGAGCTATTTACATTCTTCACAAATAAACAGGGCTGCATCAAAGAAAATATGGGACCTACCACCAGTTTCTTCTCCTAACCTCCAAGACCCCAGATTTTAGCTCAACAGGGTGACCTTACTCCTCCAAGTAATCCTAGAAAAACTGAAGTGAAGAATGGCTTTGTGTCAAAACATGTCCTAGTAAGTTATAAGAACTGTAGGCATTATTAGGCTACTCAAGGCAAGCTGGGATTTATAAAATAGCTTCCCACAGGCACTGATCCAAGGCCTGTTGAAGCTAATGGGAGTCCTTCCTCTGACTTCAGTGGGATTAGGAGGAGGCCTCCCACCCATCCCACCAAGGCTCCTATATGACTGACAACAAGTTTAAAGGATCCACCCTGCACAGATGGTCAACTTGCACCACGGAGGAGGTTCCATCAGAAGCTCCCTTCAAAGGCCTGGAGAAAAGGGCTGATGTATTAGATGTGTGATATACATAAACACAGGAGGCCACCTACTGAAATATAAAATCTCAGAAGACGGTTTTTTATGCATCTCACAGCATATTTCTAGCACTCCAAGAGTTAAAGAGTTTCCATCAATTTGCACGAAACTCACTTTGACTTCTTGACAAAGGGCTCACCCTTGCAGAAAAATCAGAAACTAAAGAAGCTGTCACTGCACTTCTTTTCTGTATGTTGCATTCAAGACACTTGCACTAATAAAAGTGACTTCTCTCACGTCTCCCCCTCCTCCTCCCTGCAGACTACCCCTCAGCCGCATGGAAATTTTTGCAAACTTTGGCACTGTCTGCACTCTAGCAAGTCATGCTGGCAAAAAAACCCCAAAGCAGAATTAATGAGAGGAGTTAGCTTGCAAAACAGTACAGTGTATCAGCAGCAACCAAGGAAGAAGAGCCATCCAGATAGCCCTGCACACAAGATTAATTGAGAAAAATATAACTGATCTGCTGGTGAAGCAGTTTACAGTGAAGTGTTTAACTTTTACCATGGTAATAGTCCAACTTGTAAATGAACTGGGAAAAGATGCAACAACCAGGGTAGCAAGGAATCATTCTAGAGCAGAGGACTCCTGCACTGATTAATAAAGAACAAGAGCTCAAAGCAGAAGGACACAGGACGGTGCTCCCTTCTCTGGAATTGCAACATCTTCTTCTTAGAAAAATGCACAAATTCCGTAAATTCTGTAAATTCTGTTAAAGAAGATCAAGAAAAGCCATACATTACTGCCTTAGGATGGCAATAAAAAACTCCCATAAGTATTGGAGCAAAAGAAAATCCAGCAGCTCACTCCACTGCACGGGGCAACGACCGTACCAGAGACCATGGTAAAGGCAGTCTGTCCTTTCTAAAGGGACTCGGGGTCGTTGTTTCCCTTTTAGCAGCTGCGGGTGGGAAGTGGCAGTCTTCTTCTAGCATGCACGTTCACAACAGGGGAAGAGTCCACCCTGTTGATTTTTGTCTAAATCCCTGTGTCATACCTGAGTAAGAAATCAGAAAAAGATACCAAATATTTCACTTCAGTGGTTCACTTACATACCTACTATCTAGAAAATTGCCGTGTCTGAATGAGAGCCATGTGTTTGATTGTTTGTTTGTTTAGCTAAGTAATAAGACAACTTTGCTTTCTGAGGAATATATTTGTATATTGCTAATTAACTTTTCCATGAGTACACCAGCTAAAGTTTACATGGAAAAACAGACAAAAGGATGCCATTAAAATGAGTCCCAAGAACCTTTCAAATGATTCACAGTAGTCTTGTCCTAATTAAAATTGAATGCAAAACCAAACATGCTTGCAATTTGCTAGGATAATATTGGATATTTATGAATTTTGTCAACCTGGCCCATATGTGAAAAAACGAAGTGCATGCAGTTGCAGTTTCCGATCCTAATCATGCAGTGTAAGCTGCTTGAATTGAATTAACTTTGTAGAGAATGATACAAGCATTTGATCTTACAAATCCTTACAGTACCTTGTTAACTCATTGGAAAAAATCTATTGGAGAATTTCACTGTGCCCCAATTACTGGAATAGGTCAGCATCTAACGTACAAAAACTTCAGCCCTGAGTAAGTCACAACACTGCTTTGGGTCCCACTCCGCCTGCTCTCCAAGCTACTATGCATACTTTCAAATTTATGCAAGGAAAAGAACCAGAAAGAGATATTTCTTTTTAATGTAATGCGTTTTTATTTCTATTTCAACATGAGGATGGACGAACTGGAGGCCACTAAAAAGCTAGAGATAGGTGATGGGCCATGAGAATGGCTGGAGAAACTGAGTCATTGCATCGCTGGTACAAAACCATTGGCTTCACTTGGCTTAACCCAGTAAGATGTTTAGAACAGCTGTAGGCTGGGTCTACAACCAACAATCAGTTTAAAATAGAGAACCTATGGAAAAAAATAAAATAAATACTAACACAAACACCCAAATCCCTAGGAAACCAGTAAGGAATTTAGGCAACACTGAACTTGAGTAGAACACAGGATTCCCTGTTACAAATTGGTTGTCCATTCACCACATGGGATGGGGTCAGGCATCTCTGAGTAGGAGGTTTCTGGATATTTCTTCGGAGATGTCTGATCCCATCCCACAAAGTGTACGGACATCTAACTTTTTATTAATTAAAACCAAGGCAGAGGAAGGAGGCTGCAATTCTGAGGATCTGAGGGGATTAATTCAGGGCTGCAGGTAGGTGCTTGCACCCCTGGGGGACCCAAAGCCAGGAATCCTTCAGAGAAAAGGTACCTACATCACATCTTTCAAAGACTGGAGCAAGATTCACTGTTTTCTTTTGAAGTGGCACCCAATTTTTACCTGTTTGACTTGTGTTGAGTACTCCTTTGGGAAGCAAGAGACCAGAGCTCAAAATATCTGCCAGCTCCAAGGAAGCTGCAATAACTGCTAAAGCAGGGGAGGGGAGGAAAGACAGGGACACAAGCCCTCCTTTGTCAAAACTGCATCCTATTTCAGGGTTGAATGGGAGAGATGTGGGACTTCAGAGAAAAAGGGACTGAGAAGACTTAGAGAAAGCGTGATGGTTTTGGTAAGGGCATTTGATGCAGATGAGGGAACACTGTGGCTCCCTCTTGTGAGATTATGACTGCTGTTTATATTAAGCAGTCACAGATAAGAGGCAGAAACAGTCCTGCAGCAGTGAGAAGGCGGCGGCAGCCCTGACGGCACTTTGTGCTGTCGTGTCCTTTGTCACGAACATGTATATTCTGTGGCTTCTGGACCGGGTTCCGCAGTGAACTCGGCACCAGTCTGGCTAATTCCCCTAATTTGACCTGGCTCTGAGGGAAGCCCTGTACCTGCTGTCCTGGTCTGAGAATATCTCAGCAGACAGCGTAAGAGCTCAAGGGAAATGTCTAGGAAGAGTAAGTACTAAATTACTTCTGGAGGTACTAAATACCTCCAGTCTGTCTAAATTCATTTCTGAATATAGCCTTCAAGGACAAATCTTGTTCCAATTTTAAGTAATGACAAACCTCCCCTGAACTCTGGCAGGCTGTGGAAGGGACAATATCAGTTGTCCAACCCTAGCTGAGGAAACAGCTGGGCTGTAATGGTGTATTGCATTATGAATCCCAGTGTGCTAACACAGGGGAGGAGGCACTAGTGGGCACAAGGCCATCATCTTAAAAAACTGCCGGAGAGCCCTGCACTGTCGCTGCTGCAAGCCCATCAACAGCAGCCTGCCCTGGCTTCCCAGGAATCCCCTGTCCCTCCTTCTGAAGGCCTCCATGGCATAGACCAGGACCACAACAGACCACACAAAGACGGAGGCTGAGGCTGACACCTCTCTTCCTTTTGGCACAGTGCAGACCTTTCCACAGCAGGCAATTGCTTTAATGCTGCAGGCAGCAAACTGCCAGGTTTCTCAACACCTGGCAGCCAGACGGATAAAGGTGTGCCCAAAGACCCAGGGGCTGGTGAGGGAAGGTGGAGAGCTCGCCTGGGTTCAAGTCTCTGGGTCTCTAGCCAGCGTTCAGATCTGCCCAGTCCCTCTTCCAGGAAGATGCACATTGTTGCAGAGCTAGTTTCTAACTTCACCCCAGTAACAAGGCTGCAGTAGACATATCCAGCACCTGTAACTCACGAGTAAGGAGAGCTGGGGCTTTAGAGCAGGGGCCTGCTTTGTGATGGAGACTGCCATCTCTGGTGGGTGGAGGTGGTCAAAGCCCGACACTCTCAAGAACCAAACATCCCACGAACATTTCACCGCTCACGCAGTTCTCTTAGGAATAAGATGAAAGAAAGAACAAAGTACATATGACAGATGTTAATTGCTTTGCACAGGCTCAACTCCACAAAGGTACTCAGGGTTGGTGATAGTGACTGTTAGATGTTAATTTTTATGTACTCATGGTCTAAAAAGGAGCTGTTGCTGTTCCCTTTTGTACAGTACCTATTACAGGAGGCTCAGGAATTGACTCAATTCTTTTTGCAATTCAAACCTTAATCTATGGCTTCCAGTGTCAGCAGTGGAAGAAAATAACTGTACAGGCATTCTGTTATTCAAATTGTCACAGCAATCTGCAGCTCTTGTGTCCTTACGTAAACATCCCTGTCTATCACCAGGAAACAAAGGCCTATATATATATGAGAAGAAGTAACTGTTGGATTAGCAGTAAACTGGACCAGTTGTCACTTTTTGATCTGCTTTGACTGAAATCAGTGCTCCAGATAATACGTGATACTACAAAGTCCACAGTCAGATGTTCCATTTATTGTCCCTGCTTCTTTTTTTAGCATCCGGTTTTCTAGCCATGAGTGCTACACCAATTATGCAGCAGTAGGTTTCCTTCTGCAGAACACTTTGATATCCATATAAATAACTTCACCGGTGGGGCTGCTGCTACTTTGATCCGCCGCCATCACAGAAGCTACTGCAGCTTATCGAAAAGAATCTAAACTTCTTTCCTGTGCTCGCAAAACTACCCGAGCGACTGCACCCAAGCAACCACAGCTGATTTTCTACCTCTGCAGGCTCCCCCCACCCCAGCCGGAGCCCTGTCGGAGCCCGGCCGGAGCCGGGCCGGCGCCCGGCCGCTCGCCGCTGGCTGAGCAGATGCTGCCCCCTGCCTGGCTTCTCCTTTCCTGGCCCCAGCTGAACTCTAGTCAAGGCGAGGGAAATCGCTCGCAGTTTTTGCCTCTCCGGGCACGATCACAACCCCGCCCCAAGCTGGCAGGTATGCCACAGGTGGACCTCCAACAATAAGCTAGCGGTGAAGGACAGGAAAAAAATAGTTATTTCCCTGGGAAAATAATTTTCATAGGCACCAGATAGCCACTTTGAGTAAACAGTTGTCCAAATTGCTCAGCATCATTTAAAAAGGAGAGGAAGGACCTAAGTCCATGTCACAAGACAGTGGTAACTTCAGATTATCCCAGATCTTTTTGGGCTGCACTACAGTAACTTTATGATACTTAAATCAGTTCTTGCATGTGCTATTTTGAATGACAACCTTTAAAGTCTGTAATGTCCTGTGATGCTCGTTACTGGATCCTGCGGCTTGTGGGAGAAATTGTACCCAAGGTAGATGAGCTGCAATGCAGTTCCTTCGCTGCTTTGCTCCTTCCGGCTGTAAAAATCAACACTGCAAATCCCGCTGGTTTCCTTCCAGGGACTGCTAAATTTCCAAAAGGAATGAGGCCTCTTTTCCAAAAACTCCAGTCAAAGTCAATCTTAAATGATGTAGACAGACCTTGGACAATCAGGAATGCTTGTGTATGTGTTTTAGTTTTGCTACATAAAATAAAATAATTTCCTATAAAAACCCATTCTGCGTCGCTGAACTCTGCCGCAGGTGTCAGGGCACTCCAGAGGAGGAGCTTCCCAACATGACACCTGTTCCTGTGTTCAGCTAAAAGTATTTCTAGGGAGGGCTGGGATTATCTCCACAGCAATCAAAGCTACTGTGAGCATCCTGATGAAATATATATTCTAATATATTCTAAGCAGGTTGTACAATCCTCATCTTTTTAAACATTTCTTCAAGGCTTCTAGCAGTACCCTGTACTGATTTTGGATATTTTTGCTTTAAAAACTGAGGACGGATTACTGTTTGCAGTGTAGGACTCTGGTCACATTGATTGTTATTAGTAGCATTGAGTATAATTTACACTGCGGTAGCAACCAGTGGCTCCTTTATGGATCCAAGCCCCATTTTATAAGGCATTGCCCAAACTCTGTCCCGGAGGAGCTTCTTCAGTAAAATTCTGTGGGCAGTAACAATAGTAGCTAATGCTGAATAAGCATGGAGCATAATTTCAATGCTTCCTGCAACAAACAGGAGGAAGCCAACAACCAGCTCTACAGCTGCTGGTACGTGTAGCCACCATGGCTACCTCCCAGGTTTGTTCATGCTTACATGTGAATTTGCATACCTAGGTATCTCGGCTAGAGACTGAAATTTCAGCTTCTGTGTGGACAAAAGCTGAGGCCTGGAGAAGGGAAATTGAGAGAAGCATGAGTAGTTCGAAGGACTGGGGAGATTTGCCATCCATTTCTGGACCAGAGGAGGGTAACTGAGGGTGCGATAATGGAGGGGGAAATGAGGACCATCTAACCATGCAGCCAAAAGATAAAACATGGGAAAGTGCCTGGAAAGACGCAGCTCCCCCAGCAAATGGCTGCACCAAAGCATCGTCTTGCGGCTCAGAGTGCTGTTGTCACCTTGCCATCGTAGGACAAGAATGCTCTTAAACTTATTTTTCCCATTGCTCTGAGAAAACAAGCAACATCCCAGAGGAACTGAAAGAACCTAACTTCTATGTATAATTATATAGGCATATAAAGACATCTTAATGGTTTAAAAAGAGTGGGAAAACATTTTATTTAGAGACAGGAGGTAAAATCCTGACACCATCAAAGAACCAGGCATTTTGTCATTGCCTTCGCCAAGGAGTCAAGATTTGATCAGCTGTCTTCAGTTGAAAATATATAATATTCTTATTTTGTAAGATGGGCATTCTGGATGATTTGTCCAAATTCGTGCAACAAAGTGGTCAGTTAGAGATGAGTTGAAAATTATTTCCTCTTCCACAAAAGATGTTGAAATTTCTAAACAATGACATCCATCCAAAATAGGAAGAAAAGTCAGAATCTCAAGTATGCTTAAACACTGAAAGCTTGGAAAAGAATATTGTTAGATGGCTGTCGTGGTTTAACCTCAGTCAGTGGGCAACTGAGCCCCCCACAG
>NW_008794963.1:1871534-1896775 GCF_000699145.1 Aptenodytes forsteri | reverse complement strand
TACTGAGCATGACGTCACATGGTATGGAATGTCCCTTTGGCCAGTTTGGGTCAGCTGTCCTGGCTGTGCCCCCTCCCAGCTTCTTGTGCACCTCCAGCCTTCTCAGTCAGTAGAGCATGGGAAGCTGAAAAGTCCTTGACTAGTGTAAGCACTACCTAGCAACAACTAAAACATCGGTGTGTTATCAACATTGTTCTCATCCTAAATCCAAAACACAGCACTGTACCAGCTACTAGGAAGGAAATTAACTCTATCCCTGCCGAAACCAGGACAATGGGATGTATAATTTTTTTTCTTTTTATGATCAAAATACTTGTTTCAATTTGGCTTTAACTTTACTGAAACTTAATTTAAATTTTAAAATGAGGCTTTTTAAAAACCTCACTCGGAATTCTGAGTCGAAGTAGGATATGTGAACAACTTGAAGGCATTTTTAAAGAGGTTTTAAATTTATTGAAGTTGTCCTTTTCTAATACACAATTTGAGAAATTAGCACTTTCCAGTGCAAAATGATTAGGCTGGTCAACTTCTGAGCAGCTCTACCATTGTTACATCCTGCCTTTCATTTAGAGACGTTGCCAGTAGGACTTGAAGTTAATGGTTCTGCTGATGGTTTTAGCCTGTTTACATAATGATCCCAGGTAAAATCTCTGCCAAAATGGTGGGTAGGCAACTAAGCAGTTTGGTTTTGAATAGACAGCTTTTTCCTAGACTTGCTGGTCACCAAGCAGGACTCTTACCCTGCCATGGCTGATAGGATAGATGAGTCACTCACTGCACCTCACTGCTCACACCCTGTTGACCCAGGCAGGCACAGTGACTGTCATGTGCACACTTGGACATTAGGCTTCATCTCGATACAAGAAATATTTTTTTTACAGTGAGAACAGTCATTCACTGGAACAACCTTCCCAGAGATGTGGTAAAGTCCCCATCACTGGAGGTTTTCAAGATGCGATTGGACAGGATGCTAGATAATCTCAGCTAGGCTCCCTTTCCCATGAAAGGTTGGACCAGCTGATCTTCTGAAGTTCCGTCCAACCTGTTGTATGATTCTGTGATTTCTATGCCCATATGCCATTGGGATATGGATAGTAAGTCCAAGAAAATGTTGGGTCCCCTATTTTCTTAGCACCTTGCTATGAAATAGCTCTTCACACAGGAGTGAAGAAGATTGCTCTCCAGGACTTTGGGAGCTCAGGTAAGTCCCAGGAGACACCTCCAGAAGCCAGTGGTGAGGGTTTTACTGAGTGCAGCAGATGTGGGCTATCCCTTCGCCCTCCCCAGCACAGCTTTCAGACCCTGACAGGGGATATGAGGAGAGCACTGGGAAAAAGATTTAAACCCCAGACTATCCCCAGGGTCATGGAGAGTCTGCTCAGTAATCTGCACGGTGCTGGGACCCTGTGGGGCAGTAGCTCTGAATTGATGGGGACATGTGAGAGATGATCAGGTCTGACTCTTTACAACAGGCGGCAACAGATTCTGCAGGAAGGATGGACCCAATTCACTAAAATATGAATTAATGTAAATTAATGAAATTCAATACAGTATAAGGCTTCAGAAAGTGCCAAATACTCACAGAAATAGGTCAACACACTGGCATAGGCCAATCCTTGTATCAGACTTTGAACATTATAATAGTATTATCTTAAAACTGCTGGAAACAAATGGCTCTTAAAATAAATCATAAGAAAATATTCCTGTTTATTACATAATGAAGGTATCATCACTAATAGCATTGGCAGAACATACATTTCAGTGACAATTAACAATGTCCAAGTGTCAAAATAATGCCCAGGCCATGCTGGTGAACTGACTTCTCTTACTCGGGGCTTGAGCCAAGCCGTGGCACACTAAGGAAGGCTGACAGACGGTTAGGTGGACAGATGTGTACTGCAATATAACATCCATTTTAAATGTATCGTTAAAAACAGAAGAAAAAATTTCTTGAGAGGACTCTTCCCTTTATGAGTGCTAATTTAAAATTATTAAGGCTATATTGGTGCCACACCAAAAGACACGTGAATATATGTGTGTATAATGCAAGTACTTTGTTTTGGGTATAAAAATGGCCTATTTGAAACAAATTCTCTAATCCAAAGCTTGCAGTTTTCATTTTGGCATATGTTTAATCCTTCTCCCACCCTTTTTTGTCATAGCTTATGTTATTGTTTTGTTCTTTATTTTATTTTGCTTCACTACACCGTCCTTTGGAACTGTTTTCACTATAGAGAAAGAAAACACTTTTGGAGATTGACACCTGTCCATCCTAGCTGCTAGCTGATACACTTAGTGGGATTTCCCTACTATAAATGACAGGTTAATTTAGAATTTGTTTTGAACATTTCATGTGCCGAGAAGGATGGAAGAACTGATGGGAGCTATCAGAGCTGCCAGCCCCTGTAAGACCTGCTGCCTGCCTAAGCTGCTAGGAGGTAGAAAATGAGAACAAAATTAAGCCTTCACCTGTAAAGACACAAGCCTTGATCCTAGCAAAAATGGCAAAATTTACATTCAATATTGAGTAATGAGATTTCCCATAATTTTCTCCAGAAAGATATTTTTAAACATAGCAAAGAGTCCATCTTTTTAAGAGCATTCATCTGTTTAAGTAAAGAGAGCAAAGGCCAACTGATGGAAGGAGGGACTTGAGAAGGACATGGCTGCTCAGTGTGTGTCATGTAAGGAAAAAACTTTTCTGGGCACAAAATACTGTATTTGCTGCTCTGTGAAATGGAAACATTTGAGAATTCCAGTTTAAACTGAGGAAAACACCTGGAGACAAAACCCCATCTATTTTAACACTCCTTGATGTCAGCTGAAAAGCAAAGGCCGGGCAATTTCAAGCTATAAAGCTGAGCTGAATCTGGAGAGAGACGTTCTTGACACGAGTCATTCAGCTTGTGCCAGCCAGAGCACATCCACACTCAGGCTTGCGAGCTGGGTAAGCTTTTCCAGATAGCCCCTGCTAGTAGCTGGGCCAAGCGTTATGACAGATGTAAGAAATAACAAGCAGAAATGCCGGTCAGATGCTGTTTTCAAGCAGTCACATGGAGTAAATTCAAACATCGCAGACACTTTTCAAAAATTCACAGCAGAATTCAAATGCTACAACACAGCTCCCCCGTGACTTCAGTAGCTCGGCCCCTTCCTTCCAGGAGCCCAGGACCCGAAGGGCAGCACATCAGGCATCATGCAAGCAAACCATTTTTTTGTTTCAGAGAATGATGATGTGCATTTCATCACCAGTGAGAGGCTGAATTTAGGCTATGCCTCTGTTCAGAAGGTACACAGATAGGGCAGCAATGATCCCAGTAAAGGGAACAAAGTGCTTCCTACACGGTACCTCTCTGACTCTACATTTAGCACCTAGTGTACATCTAAGGAAAAGCTGTTGTACCTCTGCTAAAACTACGGTTATTGTTGAGACGTGGCTGGTTTTTTAGAAATGTAAACATTGGCAAAATTAAGGTTTAGAAAAATTCAAGATGTGCTGGCTTATTTCCAAATTGGTGAACTCACGTATAATTCAGAGGATTTTTTTTCAATCTTGAAATAATTGACTCTCCTAGGCTACAACCGTCTTATCTGTCAGAGCCAGGCTCCGCTGTTGGATGAACAAGCTGGAACCTGCCAATTAAAACCTGAAAAGCACCCACCCCCCAGGAACTCGATCTCTGCCGGTATTCTGGCAGGCAGTAGAGCATACTATCAGTAAATTAAACAAATGATTTGGCTTCCTTACAGGTGAACCTGATTCCCATAAGGTACCCAGAGGAAGACTGACTTTTGCTGACTGTATTCAGCAACATAATAATTTTTAGATAGCTCAGGTCAGAAGTCCATTTAGTGCAAAACACTAGGATAACCATCAGTATCTGGTTTACCAGAGGCACTAAAAGTGCCTCTGACCAGTTGTAGCCAACTCAATAAATTCCCTTTCCAAAGTCAGCCTCTCTCGTTGGGGAGCAGTATTTCTTTTTAGCCTGAGATCTGGGTTACAGACTGTGCCATTTGCCTGAGCAGCTCTGACTGAATTTAGCTTCAGCAGTTCTGTTATTTTCAGGACAATTATGGAATTAATATCTCACAAATGTCAGGATCAAGCTCTCATAAAACATAGGACTAATCATGAAGACAAACTGAAAGAAAATAACACCTATGCATGCCTTGTCACAAAGTGGCTGTTCATCCTCTAAACAGAGAGGTGGGCGCGTTGGTCATAGTTTCATGCCTATCCATTCACATATCAATATTTATCTCCTAAACCAGACCTGTCAGCTCACATATTTTCCAATTCTTTATCTGGTTAGTTCTTTTCAAACTGGGCAGACTAGTTCATTCTTTCTTCGAGGAACAGTACACATTGAATTTTATAAGGTGTCTTTCTACCAGTGTTTCAGGGAGAGAAATTTGCATTAATTACAATACTGTGACATTAGCTTCTGCAGGAAAGGTTTGTTTGGATTATTGACTGAACCAGGAATACAATTGCCAATAAATCCGTACATCATATTTATATATTTACTACACCATTCGTCCCATATTCCATCATTCTCTATCTTCTCTACCATCTCCACAGCCAACACCATTAGCTTTAGAGAAAGGTACAAGAAACCCGTAGTATGCAGTCAAAAAATAACTTGCCACTAAAACAACTTACTCCCTAGTGTGCCCAAAATAGCTTTTATCCTAAAGGTATGGAAGACATTCCAATTTCCAAATGCATTTATAAAATCCTACAAGTACTCCAGCTGTTTATGCCCTCATTACCTCTGTGACAATGACATAGAGTCAAAGACAATATCCGATTCATTCCTTCTTGACAAGACAATTGACAGGTTGATTACAAGAAAACCTTTCCTTTATAATTCTTACTTTTATTTCCTTTCACGGCTGTTGAATGTTCTCTTCTCTCATTAAAAAAAGAAAACAAATTGGCTCATTTACTTAAAAACTTGTACAGAAAAAGCTTCCCGTATCTGCATAGGTTTTTTTCTGCTCCCAGTAGCAGTCAGATCACTTAGCTACGTTTTTTAATTATTATTTTCATAGCATATCTCTATTGTTATTATAACTCTAATCTCAATGAAAAATCAAGCCTAGCTCTTTGCAATTAGGAAAATCATAACAGCACTGTGATCATCATCATGTCCCAAGGACATACTCTGTTAAATCCCCATGGGAGATTAAGCTCACTGGCTTGGTGACTCCTCTGGTTGCTTTGAGGCTCAGATAGCACTTCACCACTCGGTGAGGTAAAGCTACGGTATGGGGAAAGGGACAGGAGAAGTCACTGGACCATGTTCCTGCTGCCAAGCAAGCTCATAGCAGCTGACAAATGTACATACAAATCCACGGTGTGTGGAGATTTTGGGCCAGATCTTGCACTTGTGGCTGCCCACATTGACAGGTACAGATGCATGTCTGGTCACAGCCGTACTTAGAAAGACACACATTTCTCAGAAGTATCACTGAAAGGAGGCTGTAGCGAGGTGGGTGTCGGTCTCTTCTCCCAAGTAACTAGCGATAGGACAAGAGGAAACGGCCTCAGGTTGCGCCAGGGGAGGTTTAGATTGGACATGAGGAAAAATTTCTTTACTGAAAGAGTGGTTAAGCATTGGACCAGGCTGCCCAGGGAAGTGGTTGAGTCCCCATCCCTGGAAGTATTTAAAAGACGTGTAGATGCGGCACTTAGGGACACGGTTTAGTGGGCATGGTGGTGTTGGGTTGATGGTTGGACTCGATGATCTTAGAGGTCTTTTCCAACCTTAATGATTCTATGATTCTGTGATTGCTTGTGTCTGTCTAGGGTGAAAATCTGAATGAGAGCAAAGCAAAGGAGGACTGCATGGGATATTCCCTGTATTGGATCTTGTCTAGTCACCTGCATATCCCTTTTATAGAGGTTTTGTGACAAATCTCTGGACTACACGTTTGCTAGAGAAGACAGACAATGGATAGAGACAAGCTTTTGCTTCTCCTTCTCCTCCTCCTATCTTAAAATTGAAAAGAAAACAGTACTAAAGTGAAATGAAGTTGAATAACTGCTTTTTTGCCCTCTTTGCTAAGTGACTGTGAATGTTACATTGGCTATTTGCCAAAGCTGGGAGACACACGAACACCCCCACCAGGACCAGAACCTGCTTTTCCTGCCCAGGGAATCCACCCGTTAGGTACAAAGAGAAGCAGTACTTCCTAAAGGCACGATAAAAAAACCCAGTTCATATAAAAGAAAGGGAGATATTTTTTTCACAATTTCTATAAAGTATGTGTCAATTTCCTTTTCAAGAGTGTTTGCCTTTCACAAATACTCAATTTTAAATAAAAAAAACCTCTCCAAAAAGTTTGTAATGAGAAAATCTAAATTTTTATTTCACATGGACCTAATTTTGTTTTGACTTTTCATAATTGTGTGGAGAACAGATGTTTTATGTTTGGAAATAAAAATAAGAAGATAGAATATCAAAGATAAAGTGCATATAAGAAGGATCTATAAAATTCTATTAAGGTAAAAAATTGAATTTTTCAGACTTGAACGGACAGAGTTTCCACTTCAACAGGATCCTTCCTTTCAGCATAACATTCAGATATGATATTTTAAGGGTTGGAAACACAGCACGTTATTTCAGCTTTACTGAAAAGAATATTTGCCTGAAAAATCACCACGAAATAAAACTGTGGGCAGATTGGGTCACCGCCATTTCGCATTGATTCAGGACACAGAAATGTTTCCTCTCAGGGTTCTCCCTGCTGCCATGCCTGCTGCTGTTAGGAGCAGCTTCTCCAGTTAATGTAAAATTCATTAAAAATTAATTGAAGGGTGGTGGGCAAAGCGGGCAAACTTGTCCGTATCAGCCGTTGCGCCTTGCAGCCATTGAAACTTAGGCTGCTGCTTGTTTTCTGACACCGCAGCTGTGAATAAAAGGCTTGCCAGTCTCCTCAGGAGAGCATCTCCCTTCGCACCTACAAAAACACCTGCAGAGCACATAACCATCAACTGCTTCTTGGGCTTGCACATGAACCTCGGGTGTGAAGTGGGTGTTGACACGATTGAAATGCTTTTTGCATATTAATCGTTAATGATTTGTTGTTTCTACACCTAGGCGACCTGCACAGATCAGCCCACGTTTGCCCAGCTGTGCTACAAACATCACCCACAAGGAGGAGCCCAATTTACAAATAATTCACTAAGAAAAAAGACTGCAGTTCCTGGTTAGCCCTTACCGAGGCTAAACAGATTAGTGAATAATCACTGCTTGATAAAAGAAACAGTGTTTCTTTCAGCTAAACTCCCATCAGGAAGAAGATTCACCGGCTAGGGGATGTTTGCCTAATTACATTATCCCATCTTTTCCCAATTACATGGAGAACAGATGTTTTGTGGCTGGAAACAAACCCAAAGAGAGGGAACATCAAAGACCAACTGCCTACAACAGAAGTCTATAAAATCAAATAAAAGCACCTAACTAATCAGACAGGCCAGTTACTGTGTTATTACAGCCTGGTTTGGCTTTTTCTTAAACTCAATTAGTTATCATGCCAAACACGCGTTTTACCCAGACAGGAAGGTGTGATGAAGCTAAATTGGTTCTCTGGGGACTACTGGATGATGCTGAAAGAAAACAGCAAAGGTTAGTAGAAAGCCTTACACAGTAAAATAAAGTTACTATATGAATGTATAACAGCAGTTCGCATTTTGAACTTACTGTGCTAACTTCAGTATAACCCACAAAGCTTAGTTTAACTTGGCAGTGTCTTTGTAAATAGCCTCATCAGTATTTTATGGCTATAAAAATCTATAGAAGAGTAGAAGAACGGACACATTGAGAAAGAAGGGCAAGCGTGCAAACTGCTCGTTCAGTTGTGACTTGATTTTCAGATGTGCTGAGCCTTCAAAGAGCCATTTGAAGTCAAAAGGATGCATGCGCGCTCTGAGCCCGTATGGGCATGGGTTTTGAAATCGTAATCCAAAGCCTGAGGTTTGCAAATTAAGTGGCCATGTTTCAAAACTTGATCGTGGACAACTTGCCTACGGTTACCCAGTCATGCCTGGAGAATAAGGAACAAAATCCGTATCTGCAAAAGATGAGTAAAATGCTGCCAGATGCCTCATGAGAACTAGCAAGGATTTCTCTTGAATTCACTTGAGCGGGATTTCATTCAAGATTTCTCTCATGTAAATGGGTGGTAGCTCAATTCTCAGCTGACTCACTTTCTCTAAAAGCAGCATGGTTTTTCCTTCCTGTTTATACATTTACTTTACGTACCCAACATTCAGAGTAAGGTAAGTGGTTTCTCTCTTTTTATCTGTCTGTTGCTATCCTGATTACTTTTCTGTTTTCTTAATTTGCTGCCCACTCTGCAAAATAAAATTACCTGAGCTGTTAAGACTTCAGAAAAAAATCTCATGGCTATAGTCTTTTTTTTTTGCTCTTTGCATTATTCAGAAAAAAATACCTTCACAAGAGCCAAGATTGTTTTAATAAAGTTGATTAAATGCTGAATTTTTACATTCTAAAAAAACCTCTGCCCCACCATGATATTGGGTGGTCAACCCAGAAGGGCACGAGCAATCTGGGGGTTACTGGAGCGCATTGATGAGAACTTGCTAACAAAGATGATCAGAGCCAATGAGGGCAAGCACTCTGCTGGACCCCACGCTTACAACCAAGGAAAAACTCATTGGGAATGTGAAGGTAAGGGGCAGCCTTGGCTGCAGTGACTGTGAAATGGTGGAGGATCCTGCAAGGAGGGAACAAGATAAATAGCAGGATCAGCCCCTGGACTTCAGGAGAGCAGGCTGTGGCCTCTTAAGGTACCTATTTGGAAGAATCCTGTGCAATGCATCCCTAGAGAGAAGAGGGGACCAGGAGAGCCAGTTGGTTTTCAAGTATCACCTCCTCTAGCTCCAGAATGATCCATCCTGATGTGCAGGAAATCAAGCAACGGCAGCAGGTGGCCACAAGGATGAGCAAGAAGCCCCTGACAAAGCTCAAATACAGAACCGAAGCATACAAGAGGTAGAAGCAAGGACAAGTGACCTGCGAGGAATATAGAGACACTGTCTAAGCGTGCAGGGACAGGGCTAGGAAAGCCAAAACCTATCTGGAGTTGAATCTGGCAAGGGATGTGGAGGGCAGCAAGAAGGACTTCTACAAGTATCTTGGCTGCAAAAGGAAGACCAGGGAAAATGTGGACCTGCTGCTGAATGGAGTAGGGGATCCGGTAATAAAGGATATGGAGAAAGCTGATGTACTCGGTGCCTTCTTTGCTTTGTTTTTTACTGGCAAGACCAGCCTTCAGGAATCCCATGCTCCTGAGACCTGTGAGAAAGTCTGGAGCAAGAGAGGTGGAGGAAGATCAAGTTAAGGAACACTTAGAAAGAAAAAAATGGGACATACTAAAGTCCATGGAGCCTCATGGGATGCATCCATGCCTCCTGAGAGAGCTGGCTGATGTCATTTTGAAGCCATTCTCAATTATCTTTGAAAGGTTATGGTGATCACGAGAGGTTCCTGAACAGCAGAAAAGAGTGAATGTCACTCTTCTTCAAGAAGGGCAAGTAGGAGGACACAGGGAACTACAGGCTGGTCAGCCTCATCTCTGTCCTCTGGAGGGTGCTGGAACAAGTATTCCTGGAGACCACCTCCAAACATTGAAGGACAAGGTGACTGGGAGCAGCCGGCATGGACTTTGTAACCACGTAGCCCTGTAATACAGAATAGCCGTTGCTAGTAACAGGCCATAACCTTTGTACTGAGTTTGCAAGTCCACCAGACTGAGGCTTGTCAGTCTTGCTCTGTCCAAACTCCTCTTGACCTGCCTAGAGCTTTGTTTTACTTGGTTTAGCAGCAATTTCTCTAACTGACATGGGGGGTTGAGCAGGAGAGTTGGGCTAGGCGATCTCCAGAGGTCCCTGCCAACCTCAACCATTCTGCCATTATGTGAAAATAAGGAGTCTGGTGAAATTCACCCAGAATTCCAGAATTTGCCTCTCATTAAAGAACAGCACAGCCTTTTTTTTTTTTTTAATCGTTTGACTTCTTTCTTAAGAAAATTTCAAACCACAATTTCCTACTTATTCTGACCCTCTGTTTTTTTATTTCAAGTGACTAATTACAGATCATGAAGGACTGAATAGTAAAGAGCTGATGTACAGTGTTTGAAAGGAGTTTACAGATATAGAATGTTTTATTCAAATTCTTAAGTGACAAAATAATAATGTTTTGAGTGGAATTTTAAGAAAAAAGAAAACTAGCAACTAAAGAATTTGTACCATTGCTGTTCTTCACTGCTTCTCTGAAGAGTAATTCAGAAAATTCATTTGTGTGAATGCTTGCAAATGCAATTAAGCATATGAAAATGGATACACGTTTTGAATCCAAGATGCCTTTTGTGGCTGTTGTAACTTACACTGTTTCTTAGTTTCCTCCTACAAATACATCTGCAAAGACCTGTATCTTGGGTAGGTCTAGTGGTTTTTAAAATCAGGAGTAGATCAAAACTAGTACAAATTTAATCGAACACTTTCTCTGTCCTTATTAATCACTATTTTTTTCTTTTTACCCCTCTTTTACAAAAGAACTTTGAACTTACAATGGAAAAGATTTAATTTTTGTTGTTTTTTGTTTTGTTGGGTTTTTTTTCAGCTGGAACTGGATATTTTATTTCATATTTTACAAACTTTCATCCAGACCAGTAATGTTTTTATTGTCATAGTATATATAGGATTGTCCATTAAATTATGCTGAAGATCCGAGTCAAGTTTTTTATTATCTTCGGGTTTTGCATTCCTGTCCTGCTTTGCTGTCAGGTCTGGATGTATTATTGTCCCTGCTAATCTAATATTCTAGAATGTCATTTTTTGCTTAGTGCATAGTAATTAATAATTCAACAATTCACTATTGCAAAGTCCAAATGTACGTTGGACTTTTGTTCCTGGCAGGTTCTGCCCAAACAATCACATCAGCAATACAGACTTATTCACTGTTCTGCCAGATTCCCATCAGTGGAGTATTTTGGGAACTAAATTTATCTCAGAGGAAGTCTCTGGAAACGAAACACCCCCAAAAGCCATCTTATGATAAAAATTTTAGTTCTTTGTCTATGAAGTTGTAGCTGCCAGGCATCATGTGATGCTCCTGTTTTGAAAACAGCTCTGTCATGTGATTATTTACTCCCCTCTTGGTAGTAGATGACCCAGTTGTCTCTGGACTGGCAGGATCTCTGTGTGCCCTCAGGATAAGGAACACACATGGACACCCATGTGCATGCTTGCAGCACGTGCTTCTCTTGGGTGAGGGCGATTTAAGATAGACAAAATGAACTCTCTGTACTTTGTCTTCAGGGTAGCAGCATTCACCCGAGGTATGGAGAACTAGAAAAACTTGTTGAACAAGGGAATGCCACAATGATTAGTATTCATTTGGGCAGCAACTGGTGGAATGCATGAGAGCAAAACTTCCATTTTTGCATTTTAACAACTGTGAAAATGTCAGCATATAGCTGCTTTTAACTACATCGTAAGCCAAACTAACTCTTCATGGTCTACAAGCACAGCCCTAGGGCCCAAAAATCTCTGAAAAAACATACAGCCAATCATTCACATTAGAAGACTTCGATAGAAAATTAAGTGACGAAAAGATTAAAAAAATATCTTTTTTAGGATTCGCATTCACTGTATTATCTGAGTACTACTGAAAAACTACACATTCTGTTGCTTTTCTGAAACTGTCTGCTAACTACTCACTGCCATTTCAGTCATTGCCTCATAGCTTACAATATGCTTTTTCTGTCTCTTCATTAGCTAGACAGATCTTGTGTTTTTTTGTTTTTTGGGGTTTTTTTTAAGAGTTGCTGCTGTACCGATCCAAAGCTTCCAAGCACCCTTCCTGCGGGTACCCTGGGAACGTTTGATCTCATATCAAAGGGACTTTCATAATTCCCTGACTTCAGAACTGAGCTTTTAATCTCACTGCTGTGACGTGCTTCAAAGGCTCCTGTGAGCTGCTGCATTGGGAAATAGGGCACGTAGCACTCCAATATTTCTATTTTAATACAGGTTAGCAAATATAGAAAGCATCAAAATTGTCCGAGTTGTGTCTTTTACCAAATTCAATAATGATATATTCCAACTGTTTGAACCCTTGTCACAGCTCAGACACTTTTAATTCACAACATTTTGTTTGTTACAGTGGCTTTAAAATGCAGTAATATCAGCTTGACAGCTTGACTGCTTGCCAGCTACCAACCTGGAGGGCTTCTGTTATTTTTTAGGGCTGAATCTTCTATTACTTTCTCTCCTCCTTGTACTTTTTGGTCTGTTGGATTACCACAATAGTTTCTTACATACTCTTGACAAAGTACAAAGAGTAGTCAGCAGCCTTCCTCAGCTGTAAGAAGTGCTAGACATTGAGCTAGACAGCTTCCCAGACTCTTTCATGTCAGTGTTTGCTAAGCAGCAAATGGCACCTCAGTGTCCATTTCTAGATCAGAAATTCAGAATTTCTAGATCAATTCTGTTTGGCAGAAGTCTGCCTTCCATTGCCACATTACAGTCCTGCCAAGCTGCCTGCTAGAAGACTCTTCTCCCTTCTGTACTATTAACTACAAGTTAGGATTGTTTGTTTTTCCTTAATTATTAATATTTCAGTCTTTTACAAGCTGGACTATTTTGATAAAAGGCATTTTTCTCCCCAATTTAGGAATTTTTATTTCTTTTTCAGATAAAGGGGAACTATGTAAAGGCCTGGATCGTATTTTCTATAGAGCTGTTCTTACAATTGAGCTTTGTAGTAGAATGAATAGAACATCGATTCCTCTGATCAGCTGTGTTGTAAGCTTTACTTCATAGATTTCTACTCATTCGAACTAGAAGGAATGCTGAACAGTGTTGCAAGTGCAGGATTTAGAGGTTATGCCAAGGAAACCATACGTTGCTCACAGCTGTTAAACACTGGCAGGGCTCTGTAACAGGCAAAACAAAGGGAGCCTTGGGGTAATAGGGCTATTAGCAGGTACATTAGGTACAACACTGAATTAAAAAAACCTAGAGATAGTCATTATGCAGAAATGGCAGGTGCAAAATCTGCAGGACCACTCTATCCTTGAAGACATTGGAAAGGATGGCTAAGATTTGCCTCCAGAAAACACCTAAATGGAGCTGCCTATATGTGAAAAAGATGACTAAGATTCTATTACCGTCAGTGGAGTTTAATGTAAGAGTGGAGTGGGCTGAATAGCTATTGAGACTCCACAGCATGCACTGAATACAGCTCCACCACCCGCAATAGGAACTTCAACACTCAGTATGCAGGCACACACAGAGAAGTATCCAAGTTTAGGTGTCTTAAGATAAATCTGGTACCGTATCTGCCCACAACAGACAGTGACTAAGTACACGTAGGAAAACGCTGAGTTTTGCAGGGACATTTGAACTAATTCCAGAGGAGCAGAGTGGTAGAGCTGTACTAATGTAGCATGCTGTGCAGATTAATACACCTTGCTGCTTAGCAGGAGTAATAAATCCCTGTCAAGCACTGCTGTGGTATAGCTAGGTCTTCTGTACAGCTGCCAGTTTTTGTCAAGAGATGACTAAAGATTTACTTTTTCCCCTTCTAGGAGAGGCTGCTATTAGGGAAGCACCATTTACTCCTCTCCCAGCTGCCTAAAACTGTGAATGCTGACTGATTACCATTAGCCATTTTAATTAACTTGCTTATAATCTGTAAAATCCTGGAAAACAGTATTCTTACATTAGCCCGGCTGTTGAGCCACCCCAGTGGGTAAGGAAGTACTAGGGATGGGCAACAGGGAAGACCTACAGAATTAATGATTATAGGCTTGCAACAATTCTGACAAAGACAAAAGTCATAGGGAGCTGATTCATTTCATTAAGATACAGAGCTTTTGAATGAAACTGGGCTTAATGGACGGTTGTGTGTCAGCTCATGGGCTGCTTTCCTGTTAACATCAATGATGTCCTTGTTTCCATCAGGCATTTTTCCTGTCTTTCAGCATCATGTGACATGACAGACAGACCTACCTGGATTAATTCTGCAATTAAGATATGAGGCAATACATCAAATGCTACTGTCAAGTACAGATATAGGATATTAAAACTGAACAGCTTGCTTGTGATGCTATAAAAATAGTTTGGCATTGGCAAGTTTTATTAAATAGGATTTCCTAGCTAGGAAATCTAATAGAAAGTCTATAGATCAAGGATATTTTTTCTGTTCAAAGATCCACCATGATGATAGCAAAGAGCCTGCTGCATAAAACATCCCCTGCAATCTGTAAGATTGATTACTTATTTATTCAGACTAGGAACCATAGGAACAGATATACACTTGGTTGGTTTTTTCACCCTTCCCCCCCAACACAGAATGAGATGAAAGAATATAGGGGGAACCATCCCAAAATAATCAGAAGTCTAGCACCACCCTGCACATTTGTACTGTGTGGTCCTGATTTTTTGAGGGGAGTAGCTTTTTAGTCTACTCTTTTTATTTGTTAACATCCAAAAAAAAATCTCATTTCCTGTTAATTGCCACAAGCAAAATAAAGTACCTGGCTATCACCGTATACTGAACAGTGCCTGTATTTTCTTAGGTTGTTTTATGTAATCCTGGAAAGCTTCATGACTGATTAGGTGAGTCACTTGCAATAAGTTCAGTTTCAGAAGACTTGCACACTGATCAATACAAGACAATTTGGTTGGGTGGTTTTGGTTTGTTTTTTTTTTTTACCCTCAGGCCTTGCAGCAGAGATGAGAACAGACCATTTATCCATCTCAGATTACTTTTCACCACACAATGCTCCTGCCAACTTATGCTCCATTTGTGATCCAATTATGAAAGTCAGGTTCTCCGTTCCCACTACCCAGCAATTTATTATTAAAATATATATGAGCAGCAAATAAAACAGAAGGCATAACCAGCACAGTAAGCCAAGAGCACAGTCTTATCTCTTGCACAGCAAATATGACCCTGGACTTACCACCACATCAGTGGGGTGGGCAATTTGTTACTACTGAAACCTGTCAAGTGGGCTTTTGAGTTCAGTTCTTCTACTCAAGTTTCCATTGAAACATACTCTATGTGCAATTGACATGGGTTGTGCTTCAGCATTCACATGGACAGGATGCCAAACAGCAGGACCAACATTCAAATTGGTTTGCCCATTTAAAGGACTAATTACAAGATTTGGTTTATTTTTGTTTTCCCCTCCCCTAAGAACCTACTTCCCATGGTCAGAGCAACTCAGGAACTAGTTCCAAGTTTTGGCTTTTACAAGACAGCAGTTTAAAAAAGTTATTAATAATGTTTAATATCTAGCTGGTTGTGATAGGAGAAAAAAGTGAACCTATGTGTTTCCTCCACTGCACAGGTATTTGATGATAGAACATTTCTGTTTAGCTTTAAACTACAGGCTAATTAACACTATATTTTAAAGGAGTAAACTACAAGAAATAACTCCCTAATCAAGATTTGGTCAATCAGGTTAACACTAAACCAAAAAATATTCTACTAATGAGTTTGCATAGGTTGTATTTGACAACATGCTCCTGACAAAGGGAAATATCTACTTGTTTGCACAGCAATTAAATATGCCGTAGCTGTTGAATAAATAATTTAATCCAGAACACATTAGCAAGCCTTTTTCCTGCGCAAATACTTCAGTGCAAGGAAAGACATTAATACCTCCTGCAGTCACTGTTGACTAAAAAGCAAAACAAGGGGGTAAAGATCCTGAAACTAAAGGCACTTGACAAAGGAGGGCTTTCAAATAGAGAAAAAGTACAAAACAGTTAATCTTGCATAAGAAACCATGAATGCATTCATTCTAATGCCCACTTCATTTTAAGCACATTTGTTTTAACACAGGACCAAATACACAACAATGAAGTATTTCCTTAACTTCTATATGTAAGCCTCTGAACAGAACAAAGCATCAGCCAAAACAGCGCTTGGGGAACGCTACCACACTTGAAGCGCCTCTCAGCAGAATATAGATGATTACCTCTGGAGACAGACACTTTGGACTTTCTCACTTTGTTAAGTTAAACCTAACTTCTTCATTGTACATATAGCAAGATAACGTCATCAAGCTGCAGTATGCCATTTGGCAGGCTGGAAGAAAGCTACTCTCCCCTACCCATAGGGTCTGCTTCATTCTAAGCTTCATGAAATTAAAGACACAGCATTTTGGCCAGATCTTCCAACTACACAGATTTTGTTCCTATTTATACATGACTGAACAACCATCGGGAGCTACACAAGTTTCTTATATAGGCTCAAACATATCAACTAAAAGATGCCAACTCCCTCAGCATCCCAAAAGGCCTTGTGCCAGCACTGTCCTTGGACTGCTGTGCAGCAGCATTGATGCTCACAACGGTCACTGGTGCAATCAGATGGCATGTATTTATTACAGTCATGAAACCAGACAGACTGTCTGCATCAGGGAGCTTTGGACACCACAGACGGTTAGAACTGGAAACCTGAATTATCCATTTATGCCAGGTAATCTCATTACAAATATGCCTCCCCACTGAGGAAGAACAGAGCAGCCTAGCCATCCTGCAGAGCACTTATCAGAAACAGTTACCAGGCATCCTCTCACTCCAGAATTAAGTACAGGGACCTGAGTTTAAGAGTCTAATTACAAACAACATTTCGTGATGAGACTATGCTCCTTGCTGTGTGTTTTACAAGTCTGCTATATGCAAAACTCTGCCCTCCAATGAAGAAATGAGTGGAAAGGGAAAATAATTTAGTAAGTTCTGTACTCACTGAGTCATGCACATAGAAGGCAGGTGGAAAATACGTAAGTTATCACAACAGTAGTTGTAAAATACTGTCAAAAGCAAATATAATGCACATACCATTTTGAACATGAGTTAACAGCCGTAAGTTGTAAACACAGACTAAGAGATCTCCCACTCCTCTCTTACCTAGTATTACTGTTGAACAGTTCTGTTGACACATTCATCTAGAACAGTTTTAAAGATTTAAGATTTAAAGGTGAACTTGAAGGCTTGTGTTGACTGTCAAGATTCAGCCACCCTTCTGGGTTGAGCCATATATTTGCAGCTGTGAAATCCATATTTGGAAAAGCAATCACAGCATCCCCCTTACATATAAAGTAGCTGTACTTTCTGCAATGCAACAAGTTTGGTAGACAATGCAAACAGAACATGTCCTCTGCCTGCAGCAGAAGAGCTGTTTCTATTTAGTTTACCATCAATTCATTCCTACACCATTTTCATCTGCAAATAAGTATTTTAGATCGTTTATGAAACGTTGTATTGCTCTACATAGGGTAGAGTCCACAACTTAATGATCTCAAGTTATGCTGCTTTACCTGCAGCACTGCCCCTGAAGGTAATCACGAGATGATGGGAACTGAGACATGCAGTGACATTGACGGGAAGATTTGAGCTTTGCTGCCAGGGGGCGGCAGCACCACCACGCCTGATGCAGGGCTTCAAGCCTCACAGTGGCATTTAAGAGCTCTGAAGGCCAATTCTCAGTCTGTTTCCATTTGTACTTTGTTTGGCCATCTGGTCTATTTGTAACAGGGACTACGCAACAGAACACATTCTTGAAATACAAGTAATTCATAAGCTTCAGCCACAGCAGAACAGCTATCACATTCTATATCAATCCAATACACATGGATTTCTGCATAATTGATCATTTTATTGGAATCTGTTAGAAGATGTTTGTTCAGATCACCTGTTAAGCAGGCAGTTATGCTGCTTCTGTTCACTGCATACATACTGAGCAAGTCTCCAAGCAATACATAAATATTATTTTGTCTGACCCCATACACATGCATCTTTACTACAAAAAGCAGCTTTTCCTCAATAAAAGTTGTATCCATGGGACCAATGTTCATTCCTTCTAGCTATGACTTGTACCAAATCCGTATCAATAATCATAGGTTAAATACATCAATACATGTAATAGAGCTTTAACAGTAAAAAAAAGTAAGAAAGTTAAATACTGCAACAGCTTAGATACATACTGCATTTGAATGATAGAACATAAAGTCTGTTGACCTAGCTAATGACAGAGTCACCAAAACACAACATACAGAAGCAATGTCAACAGCCAGTACTTGTCTAAGCATTTTAGAGTTCCCCTTTTCCCTTCAAACAACGAAGGGTTGTGCACATCTTGAATGTGAACTTAGATATCGTTAACTGTACAGCAACATTGATCCTGATATTTAAGGTCGGGTAAAGAAACAGACATATTAAAGCTGCAGGCCACTAAGTACACACAGCATTTGGGAGTTTGAGGAGCCGATGTTTACTGTAGCACAAGTTCATTGTTCCAACTAAGTGTACCCTATGTAACAGTAGCATTAATTGGCAATATTTGTATTTAGTAGAAAATGCCACATTACTCAAGTAACCACAATAAGCTAGGTTTTTAAAGTGTTGATTTAATTAGCTATGATGAAGGCTAGGGAGGTATTTTAACAGAAACACCTTGGTAAAGTGAAGTAAACTGACCTATCATTGTTCTCTAGAACACAGGAATCAAGTTACATGTGTTCTCTCAGTCATCAAGGGCTGGTATTTCAGCCAGCATTCGCGTTTTTAACCTAAGGGCAGGTTAAAATAAATCTGTGTACAATGCAACATACTTAAAATAGATGCAATGACGACTGATAAATTAGTTGTCAGTCCCTACTTTTTACAGTTACAAGCCCAACAACTTTCGGCACACAAGTTATAGCCAATCTTTTAAGTTCAAATTCAACCATTACAAGCCAGAGACCCATTTCAGAGATTGCTCTGTAATAGCATTCTGGACTGTAAGAACATGCATACACCAGCTGTCCAGAAATACAGAGCTGCTAATAAAGAAGCTGCTAGAAAAAGCCATTAAACATACACATGCATGCCAGTTTCCCCAACTAAAACACTATTTACAAGCCATACTTCAATTTTTTGTAATTTGTAGTTTTTAACCCAACTTAAAAAAATATGAGTTCAAGTGCAAGACATCCAATATGTGACCATTTGAAATAGCTAAAGTGAAAATGAGTGCAAATTACAAAGCCACAAAGAGGTTAGCAATGATTTCCTGATCTTTTCAGGTAAAAATTTATTTACCAGATAAGTAACAACAGACAGAGGTGGAGTCCATGAAGGACATGACCTTTAGGAAAGCCAACACAGTCTTGACCAACACCACTGACTTTTTGGAAAGTCTAAAAGTTTCTTCATACTGCAAACTGAAGTCCTCCACAAAATTATCTAGTATCTTACTGGATGTTGCAAGGTATTATTGCCCTACAAGTTATGCAGAAACCCACAGCCAGGAAACTATTAATGCACAAGAAGTTTATAAGTTACCTTGCATAAGATATGATTAAGCTGTAACAGAATCTCAGGTATTGATTATGGCTTAGACCTGCATTGGAAGTGAACACTTAGACAAATATCCTTAAGTGAGTGACATTGTCTATGTGAAAGTGAGACAGCTTTGTTACACTGAAGACTTACTTGGTTAAAGTGACCTTCTGCTTAGAAGAAACAGTAGACAATATATTCACAAATAACCATATCTACTTTGCAAGAATTAGCCCTGTAAGAATTCAACAATACTCCTTTTTACTAATCTTTTCTTTAAGATAATGTATAGATATTTACAGATATTTATAAACAGGTTTTGTTTCTTAAACAGCCAGATCTTCGATAGTTAATTCTTTATCCTCCTTCCCTCCCTCATCCAAGTCTGCCAAATTCAAGACATTGTTCTAGCAGCATTCATGAAATCAATAGTGCAAAGTTATTACAAAAACCTCTTTTCCCAAGCTGTGACATCCTCTTCAAGTTTGTATTAGGTCAATAGCACTTCCCATGTATTTAGAGCTCTGGGGGAAGGCAGAAACAATAGATATGCTGAATCTAGCAAGCAACCAATTTGTTTGCTGAGGGTTTTTTGGGGGTTTATTGTTGGGTGGTTGTTTTTTTATTTGCTGCTCATACTGGCCATTGTTACAACTTTGGTAACTAGTTCACTACATTAAATTCACAGTTCCTCATTTTGACATGCACCTATAACATGTGAGTTGAACTGCACCACGATAATTGTAATGTCATCTCTATACATTCGAGCCAGCTCTTCTGGAAGACTAAGCATCTTGGACAGCCGCTCATGATCCACAGTGCCAAACTCATTGTTACCCACTGCATGACGTATCAGGTGAGTTGCTGCATTCTGATCTTCAAATACTGAAGAGATTCTTGCTCTCCTTTCTGTTAAGAGACCATGCATCTGTCCCAAAGTTACCTTATAGCCACCAACAGCTATTGGCTGTTGATGGTGAACACCAGTGAGGTACTCCCCTACAATTCTAGCCACATCTTGCCTGTGCATTGTCTCCCACAGCCCATCTGTGGCCAAAACCAGGAACTTATCTTGCGGCCGCAATTTGTGATGTATGACTTCTGGCTCAGCTGTGAGGTATGGGGGAGTGTGATAGTTTGGAGGAATAAACTTTGTATATTCATTGTCATTCAGCTGATCTGGGCCTGATTCTACTACTCTCTTTTGTAGTTCAATACTCCATTTAAACTTCACATCACCAAAAGCTCTGAAAGGCATCAGGAGACCTAAGAGACGATCTTGTTTCACGAGACTTTTCTCCTCAGACTTTGGATGCTCCATTTTCACACGTTCCACTTCATGTTCATTTTGTGCATTGTGGTCATAGGACAGATTAACTGCAGACCAAGATCCATCTTCTTCCTGAACCCCAAGCATTGCCCTACTGTCACCTGTGTTTGCAATGTGCAAGTCAACACCATCCACATGGGCCACACAGGCAGTTGCACCAGAAAATGCTACTCGCAGTACAAGGTAGTTGAGAAAAGAGTTTGGATCTCCTACTTGAGCTTCCAGAGAAATATCATTATCAAGCCTCTTAAAAGCATTAATTAAAGCTTCTTTCACATCAGTAGTCTCTCCACTGTTGAGATCAATGAGCTCCTGCCAGTAAGTTCTTAGACTACTGAAGTAAAGCTTGGAAGCTTCTTTGCTAAAATAATCATTGGGATGCTTGTGCCACTGTAGAATGGGCAACAGAGCTCTGCCACTTTCCACAGCATTTTCTATTTCAAGTAAAGTCTCATGAGGTAACAAAGAGACAGCAATGTAGTAAAACAGTCTTTCACTGACAGCTTGAGCACAAGCACAGCCTGCATGGCCATCAAACACACCCAAAAGCATTCCTCTTGTCTGTAAGCAAGTGGCAGCACTCCTCCGGTCTTCTATTGGAGCATTAGCAGGCAACTGGTTGCTATCGAAGCCAAGGACAGAACTTACATTTTTACCATCAAATTCTGGGACTTTGAAACTGTATTCATTTGCCTTCAGAATGCTGTTGACCTGTGGAGGAGTGAGGTAGAACCTCTGTGGTGTAGAAGCATAATCCCTTGTGTGAATAAAGTGATTAAAGTTCTCCTTTGGCCTATGAAGTGCCACAAGTTTCTTCTGAGATGCATATCTGAAGTGACTGTGAGCAAAATGAGATAAACAACACAGGTGTTTATGGTGGCAGTAACACACAGTACTGCATATTCTGCTAATCTCACAGTTACGAATCAACGGAAACAGATGAGCTGGTGCTGGCATGGCATCAGACAGCAATGGTAGCCTGGAGCTTCGGACTGGAATTGCTGAAAGACAAGAGAACAACTATGCTTAGGGGGACAGCTAACAGATTCTTCCCAGAACTCTGTGTCAAGACATGTACAGCCCCTAACAGCGTTGCTTATTATATGGAGTTCATAGCTTCACAGGTCTTGAGAAAGAAAAGGCATTAAGAGGTTCTTGTTTATAGACACTACATTGGGCTATAACAAAAAAGGTACACCATACTTAAGATATTTTAGCTCTTATACCCCCTCAGATAGCAGGCAGGAAGTGAAAACATCATCCAGACAGACAATGCAGCTTCAAACAGAACTTAAGATAACAGTTAGCACGAAGCACTCTACAGTAATGCCACCTTCTACAAGACTTTTACAGAAATTTGTTTTCCTGCTGATTTCCCAGCTGACAGAGCCAGATGGGGCACACAGGGAGGAAAACTCAGTCTTTCTATAAAGCTGAAGAGATAAAGCATCTAACAGTAAGATTCAAGAAACAACTTTGAGATGCCATACAACTGGGTTTAAGATGAAGATGGTTTAGACAATAAAAGTAAGCAGTAGGTCATAGACAGCAGATATTCTTTAGGCAATCACATGTCAGTAGCAGGTTTTGTTTCTTCTCCCCCCTTTCACATGCAAAGCTTCAAACTTGTGCGACACCATAGTGTACATATACAGAATAGCCACAGCAGCCTAAGCAGCAATTTTCTAGCTTATCATAAAAATACAAGAGGTAGAAAGCAGATGCATTTCTCCTACGAACAGCTCATCTACCCCAGTGAATTTTAAGTTTATAAATTGCTTTAAAAAGCTACTCAGTTGAAAGACTACATGCAAGCTGTGTTTGCTTCCATGACTAGCATAGAGCCCTGCACAACAGTCTAAAGCTAGTTCAGTGTTAAGATAAACTATTAAGTTTAGTATCCAAGAAAAGTATTCTACTATTTTTTGCCACATCTAAAAAAACTTTCCTTATAATTTTTCATTCCCCTGAAGAAAGATTACTCTTAAATACTCTTCCTTGTCCCCATTTACATACCCAATCACAACATTAGTGAGAGTGCCTTTTAAACACTTTATTCACTATGCCTCATTACCAGAAGTCTTTTACAATGTTGTACTTGAGAAAATAGTTCCATAGTGGGGAGAAAAAACAAACCCTTGAACTGTGGGGCCTTGTGTGAAGTACACACAGTTAAGGGAAATTCAATTTTCTCTTTCCATCTTTTAAGATCAAGTTTCATCATAAAAGCTTCTTCCTAGAAAAGACCATTATAAATTATCTTATATAAAGCTTACTGCAGTCATAAGCGCTAGTCTATCAGCACAACTGTTATCTCAGATTTAATTGTTCCATGGAAAAACTGGGTGCTGCTGTGTTGTGCAAGGTGCTTCAGTTACTAAATTGATTAATTTTTTTAGCCAAGCAGGCATACCAGTATTTCAGATGAGACAGCCCCTATAAAATATGCAGTAAGCCCCAATATTCAATCTAAAGGATCATGCAACACAGGAGGAACCGTGTTCTGCTATCACTCTGTTCTGTAAGCTTTCCATAGATACCGCCACAGGATTCTGATCACCCAGATCAGCTGAGATGTGTCTGGAAATATATTAAGCTTCACCTCATTCTCTGTGTTGCAAAAGAAGGGAAGTGAGTCTCATTCTTCCCTCCAACCTTGCTTGTTCTCCTCAAGTAACCAGGAGTGGAGCCTGTTTCTCTATTACAAAATACAAAGTGCTGAAAGCAAAGTAGAATTCATGTTTCTATCACTCCACTGGCTTTCTAGCATCACATCTTCATTCCCCATGAATGAGTGACTATCAGTCTTGACTTTAACTGACAAAAATTCTTGTCCACTGACCTCTCCCAGGTCTCCCACTGACAGCTATGAAGACTGAACTGGCCAGTTTTCTGTTGTTCAGCTACCAGGAAGAGCTCTGTTTGTAGCCCTGTGGACCACAGCCAGCTGTACAGCCACTCAGCAGCAGTGTATTGGCTTGAACTTCCAGATGCATACCAAGTTTATGTTAGCCATTTCCTTCCTATAAAGTCTATTTCTCCAGCCCAGGCTTCACATGCATACAGCATGACAGAAGTAAACTAACTCCAAACATAGATTTTAAAATCTATTCACTGCCTTCTAATTATAAGGGAGCTATTTTGGTAACAGTTATGTATATTTCTTCACATGACATTTAAGAGCAAAAATTTTGCTTACAGAATGGGAACCTCAAGGTTCTACAGATGTGCCCAGTCTACAGCAGCACCTCAGATTCAGCACCGGTCTCCTGTTAGACTCCAACTGAATCAGTTCTCCTGACTGCTAAGCATTTGTGTTCAGTGCTGACCCATACGTGGTGCCACAACAGCTGTTTGACAGTTTTGCTGTTGATCCATGATGAAGCAAAATACAAATGTACTGCTGTTACAGTGACTCTGCAGTACCACCAGATGATAATTTTGCTGATTTTTAATCATTAGTTTATTAAATATTACATGACATCCAAGAGAAAGTAGTAAGAAATTGGCCTCAAATTTTCCACAGCCTGTATCATCTACAGTAGATCCATGTCAGCTTAAGATATCAATTTGTTTCACATACCAGATTTAATAAATCCTAGTTGATTAAGTAAAAGAGAAATTCCAAGTTTGCCAACCTGAAGTGAAATTATCTTAAGTCTCTCCCATTTATCCCCACAACATGGATGCTCCAAATATAACCAGACATTCCAGCTAGCCCTTAAATAATTACTTTAAGATCCCAAGTTCATCATGGTTGATCAACAGATGGCAGAGAAGGAAAAGAGATTAAGTAGAAATTTTACAACCCAATCAAGATTTGTCAAGAGATTAGAATCAAGCCAGTATTAAATACCTCTCCAAGCCCAGAACAGGGTACAAATGCTACTTTTCAGGCTACAAATATAATAGAGCCAATAATGGGCCAGATGGTCAGTTTATGGGTTTTGTAGTACTACACCGATAAAATGGAAAAAAATATTACCCCTTCCTTTAATAAAGGCTTGTTATAACTGCACTATTAAGGCCAATTGATGCTGCACAGACAGGTTCCTCCAAAACACCTGCCTTAACTGTGCCAAAGACACCCATGGCTTCAGGTAAAAACACTTACCCCAGGTGCCTTTCAGACACTTGACAGACCTGAATGAATTAGCCTGTTGGAGAGGACAGGGAGGGGGGAGAAGGAGCAAGTAACATTCAACACAAGCAGAACCGTTAATCTTTCCCTCCGGCCAGGTCTCAGCCCTCGGACACTGCCCAGCCGGGCAGTCCCTTCCCCGGGTCCCATCCGACCCCCGAGCCCGGCGCTCCAGCGAGTACCGGTGCGAGATACATACCGATCCGCCTGGGCCCAGGACACACACACATTCTCCTGTCACAACAAGAAGCCGCCAACATCCACAAAGCAGAAGCCCGGGGGGGGCGGGGGAAAAGCAAGGCAGAGAGTTTGTTAGAGAAGACAGAGAGCTCCGACACGGAGGGGGGACGACAGAGAAAAGGAGACACGCACACACGCACGCAGCCCTTCTG
>NW_008794963.1:1866009-1870553 GCF_000699145.1 Aptenodytes forsteri | reverse complement strand
GCCGGTCCGCCCGCCCTGCCCGCGCTCCTTCTTCCTTCTCCTCCTCACCTCGGGGACCGAGGCGGAGGTGAGGGCTGCCGTGCTGGCAGCTCCTCCCGGAACGCTGCGCCGATGTTACGGTGATTACAGGTGATTTTCAAATAAAAACCGGACAAGCTCTGTCCCTGGCCTCCTGCTGGCGCCTGGCACGAAGTCGAGGAACTGAAGGGAAAGCCGTGGTGGCTCGTCCCGTTGTCCTGCAAGTGTGGCCGTGCTCCACAGTCACCCTTGCAGCAACCTGCCCCCCACGCTCCTTTGATCAGGAGTCGGAGTCGTTTAACTTCTGCCTGTTGAGGAGACTGAAAATGGGGAAAAGTCTAAAAACTTCTGTAGGACGTATTGACTTTCACTCTGAATTAATTTTAAAGAGTGGAAATGGGGGGGGAGGTCCCTTGGAATGTTCATGAAGTGCCTTTAACATTCACAAAGCACATTAACTCTGCAAGAGACCACCAAAGCCTGTACTGCAACATTTGGTTTTTCTGTTTTTCATTTGCTCCCTGGTGTTTTGTCTTCACCAGAATCGCTCCAGGCAGAGCAGGCTGCCATCGAGTGCCAACAACCAGGGACCTCTCTGCCCTGTGCTGCTGAGAAAGCCACATTTGCTGCTGCCGCTGCCAGCAAGGAATGGTTTGAGGGCAATGGCTACCAAGAAGGAACAGTCCTTCCCCAGAAAAGCAGCATCTGTCATTCGTAGCAGTGCAGCAGGAGCGGCAGCCTCCCCTCCTTCCTTTCTCTCCCCTCTGTTAGATAGGATCCTGTCCCCGTTCCACATCTCTAGGGCAACTTTCAATTTTGCATATGCTTTTGAGATACTTGGATCCAGCCTTATTCTTCATGTAAATTTTTGAATACAGAAAGTATATAAATTCAACAATGTTTTGATTTCCTGGATCATCTCTTTCTCTGTTTATAGATGCATGTGCTCTCATGCCTTTCTATTTTCAGGGTGGCCGGGATGCCCACTCTGCTCTGTGTTGCTGGCAGCAGATGTTTGGCTAGCCTGTGGAGTGTTGCAGTTAGCATTCCTTTAGCAGCTGTAACAAAACATAGATTTTGACAATACTTGCATCTTTATCATCTTTATTGTGTTTACAGCTGTATACTGAAACCAGTCCAGGAAACAAAGGAAAATCTGCACTTAGTGCCCAGAAGCCTCAAAAGGTCTACTTGGGTTATAAGAGAGTGGAAAGTACTGCCCTGTGACCCTCCACGTGAAAACCAGCTAGAAAGATGAAATGATGTCATCCTTAAAAATGCAAGTCTTCCACAGTAGTAGTTGAAAGCACAAAGAATTAAAATGTTCATTTATTGGTGTTCTGGGTGACTTTTGTGACATACATTTGTTTATCCAGAACGGTACACCATCATCTTCTCTTTGAGGCTTTTTTTTTGGAATAAAATAGAAAAAAGCATCTGACAGACACCATTGTACATTAAAGACTTCATTAAACGGCATGGAAGATGAATAATTTACATTCCTTTTTAACGGTAGCACATGGTTAGAAATAGATTGGCAGTGTGCTGTAACAACAACCATTTACATAATTTTCCACTTGCAGCAAGAGTGACTGTAAAGCACCCAAGTTTGGAAGTGTTCTTAAAGACTACGTAAGATGGCACAATTAAGGCATCCTCTTACCACATCAGAAGGTAAAAGGCTATGGGAAGGCAGACCTGTGCCTGGGTGTATTTGAGTGATAGTTGTATGAGTAGATACACAGAAATGGATTGGGATGAAGTCACCACTGTTCACCTCCTATTTCTGATTGGAAGTACAGGGTTTGTAGAGTGGATTCACGTTTGACTTCTAAGAAGAATGTTGCTGTCTAGAGTTGCCTACTGAGAAAAAAAAATCCACAGAATAATTAGCATTTTAGCACTTTTGGTCTTCAGAACATGTTGTGACCATTAGTTCAATTCCCCATAACATGCTGTGAAATGGAAAGATTAGTGTTATAGCTCCCTGTTTGTTTATTTTACTCCTCCCTTTTTCTTCCTGATTTAAGGCCAGGAGAGGAGCTACTTTTAGAGCTGGTATTGGAAGCTGTGGCTCCCTGTCTCACAGTGTCCTGTTGATACCACATACCTCTTTGAACAAAAGACAGAATTCAAATTTTAAAATACTGAGTGAGAAGATAATTTGGCCCTAGCAGCCACATATAAATCCCACAAATGAAAGACGAAATACTAAAGCTTGGCTGACATTTTGGTCCTCAAGCTGATGCGCGTTTGCTGGTGTGCCAGAAGTCGGACGTTGCAATCTGACTGGAAAGTTAGGTTTTCCTTTTCTTCATCTTGCTGCTGCCAAGACCTTTTTGTGCACTTTGAGCAACAGTCTATTTTTGCTGATTTTAAAGAATAAAAATAATGAATAAAAACATGTTGTTGCATGTTTAACATTTTCCATCAAGGATTGATGGAAAAGCAAGTACCTGTAACGGCTTCAAAGTATGTGAAGTCTCACTGTTTGCCTGGATGGAAGGATTATCACCTGAGTGTAACAAAAGACATCAGTTCTTGTCTACTGTGCCTGTTGCTGACAGTGGGTAATTCTGCACTGCAGAACCGATAGGCAGCTATGCATTATCACTGCAGCTAAAGTGCTGCAGTAGTTACCCTAAAGCTTTCTACACACGTTTCCAGAGAAACTCCATTACAGATCATCAAAATCCATTTTCATTTTAAATCAAGTGTTTGTAATAACCTTCTAGTTTAAATAAGTTCTTGTGCCTAACGTATAAAATATTTTATTGGTTCAGTTTTACTGAAAACCAGTTCAGGAACACAGGGTAATACTTCAATTGATTGTATATCCCGAGTGCTTAACATTTTTACGATATCTTTGCACACAGTGTTTCAGAAATGCCATTTTGCTCCTGTGTCTGCTGAAAAGAGCAGTCACTCATAAAACCTGTCTCAAAATTGTGTGCACAGATCAAACACTTCTACCTGGCATGCTGCCATACCAACCTGGAGCAGAAAAAAAAAAAAGGAGAGTCGTACAAGTTTTGAAAGTGGAAAGAAAAGCCTAACAAAGGGGAAAATAAGGGAGAAAAACATGCCATGAACTGAATAAACAGGAAGAATAGGACAAGACTAAACTATCTTCTTTCCTTTCCTGAAAACATTATAGAAGCAATGACAACAATGTAAGTCTGCTATTCCACAGAGCAGTAATTTATTTTTAGCAGAAATCAGGAGCATTACATGGCAAAAATAAATGTGTCAGTAGACCTCAAAGCAGACGGAGTACCTGCAAACAGCCATGGCCTGTGCTCTTCAGCCTGCTTCAAAGGAAGGTTTTGGTCATACGTTCGTGTATTCTGCTGCCCTCTCAGGGAGTGTTAGCTGCGTGTGGTGCATTCGTCCTCCTTTAACGCAGCTGGGTTCCCGGGTACGGTGAATGTTTCTGAGGTTTTACGATGAGCCCTGCAAAAGGTGATTTTTTTAAAAACGTCTCTTAAGACTATCAACCTTAGAGTAAGCCAGCAGTGCTGAGCCACACGACCCGTCTCTCCCCTGTCCTTTATAAAGGGGAGGCCAATGAGGAATTGCAGAGACAATTGCTCCAGTGGGTATTTTGCTGTCACTGTGGGACCCAGGGGTAGCTTGATTTATTTTGTCCCCCCCAGAGGCCTTTTGTATCTTCACTCTCAGTTCCTTTCTGAAATGAAGCACTGGCTCTGGCTTCATTCAGCAATTGGGATCCAGCTTCCTAGAATCATAGAGTAATCGAGGTCGGATGGGACCTCTGGAGGTCATATAGCCCAACTCCCTGCTCAAAGCAGGGCCAACTTCAAAGCTAGGTCAGGTTGTTCAGGGACTTTTAAGACTTAAGACTATCAACCTTAGAGTAAGCCAGCAGTGCTGAGCCACACGACCCCCCTGTCCTTTATAAAGGGGAGGCCAATGAGGAATTGCAGAGACAATTGCTCCAGTGGGTTTTGCTGTCTCACTGTGGGACCCAGGGGTAGCTTGATTTATTTTGTCCCCCCCAGAGGCCTTTTGTATCTTCACTCTCAGTTCCTTTCTGAAATGAAGCACTGGCTCTGGCTTCATTCAGCAATTGGGATCCAGCTTCCTAGAATCATAGAGTAATCGAGGTCGGATGGGACCTCTGGAGGTCATATAGCCCAACTCCCTGCTCAAAGCAGGGCCAACTTCAAAGCTAGGTCAGGTTGTTCAGGGACTTGTCCAGTTCCGTTTTGGACGTCTCTGAGGACTGAGGTGCCCCAGCCTGCCTAGTCCCCAGTTCCAGTGCTTCACCACTTTCATTGTGAAGATTTTTTCCTTGTAGTTAATCAGAATTTTCCTTGCTCAGCTTCTATCTGTTGCCTTTTGCCCCTCAGGACTTCTTTGCACCATCCTATTATATTTCTCAAATCTCATTAGCAGAGAACGAAATGCATTTTTTGCATTTGGTAGGAGTTAGAATCATAGAATCATAGAATCATTAAGGTTGGAAGAGACCTCTAAGATCATCGAGTCCAACCAACCCAACA
>NW_008794963.1:1832529-1865143 GCF_000699145.1 Aptenodytes forsteri | reverse complement strand
GCCCAACTTGGTGTTGTCTGCAAACTTACTGAGGGTGCACTCGATCCCCTCATCCAGATCATTGATAAAGATATTGAACAAGACCGGCCCCAAAACTGAGCCCTGGGGAACACCGCTCGTGACCGGCCGCCAACTGGATGTAACTCCGTTCACCACAACTCTCTGGGCCTGGCCATCCAGCCAGCCAGAGTTGTGCACTAGCTCGCACCCTTCACCTGGGTTGGTCTTTCAGGGTTTGGTATCCAGTTTGAGGAATTCAGCATTCTGACAACTCGATGAAGTAAAGGGAATTCTGTAGTAAAATGTTATTGGAAAAAGACATTTTGGCAAGCTTCAAGAATGATTCTTATGACATTATCAGTGTCTGTGCTATGAGGAAGCAGTTTCAGGATATCAGGAAGTTGGCTCCAACAATTATCTTAGCTCTGAAGGGGCTGATCCCTTTTCCAGCTGTAGTTCATCGTGTGCATTTTTCAAATTTGTTTGTTACAGTCATTTTAAAAAGTAACTACATTTGCAGTTATGGTGGCTGCCGTGCAAAAGATTCAGTAGGCTCCAGGGGAAGTAGTGGAGATTAAAGTTGGGAGGGGAGAGGAATCTGCCTGCATTTTTCCAGAAAGAGAATAGCTTGTACTTCGCAACAGACAAAATACTATTTACCTAATACTGCTGGAACAATGATATCCCAGTTTCATTTTATCATATGTGATACTTCTGAAATTAAAGATTGTTCAGAGATTACTAATTGGATACAGCCTTTCATCTTTACTTGAGACCACTGGAGTCAAGAGATGGGAAGCCAACGGGTGGTCTGTAGAAGCAGGTGGCTGATTTGAGTTGAGATCTTGCTAGGCAAATGTGAATGTTAAAGAATAATAATTTCTCCAGCAATGAGCGAGAGCAACCAGTGCCAATGACTAGAAGTACTGGTGTTATCTTCTTAGCATGAGGGTGTACTTTGAAGTGGAAAGTAGTTATGGAAGATAAGATTAGAAATTTAGATTTAGAACCAAGAGCAGACTCTGGACCAGTCTCTTAGACTGGGGCCTGGGGTTAGATCAGGGCCCATTTCCACTTGTAACAAGGAAGTTTAGAAAGAATACCAGACAAAAGTGACCTCCTTCTCACTCCTGTTTACTTTCCTGCAGTTTACCCTTGCCTAAATGCTGGGAAAATAAGGCCCAGATGTATCCTTTGGGGTTTGAAATGTGTAGTTGATGGAAAAATATAAGCATTTGTTATTTTTTTCTGTAGAAGAAAGATGAGTTAGGTTACTGTTTTCCTTGGTTAATAAATAGAGTTATTATCTCAAGTGAACCCACCTACATAAATATTTACTGTTTGCTTTATACTGTAGGTTTAGTTTATATTTTTAAACAACAAACCAAAAATGTGTTTGTTCTATCCTCTTACCTTCAATCTGGTTTGTCTGCCCGTCCCTAGACAGTGTGCTTCTCAAAACGAGGAAAATACTTTACCGGTGGCTTGGAAAGGAGTTAGCTTGGGTCTAGCCACAGACAAATAACTGAGAATGTAGTCTAAGTAATATGTAACTAACAGTCATTTAAAAAGATCTGAAGTCTTAGGGCTAGATCCAGTAAATTGTTCTGTTCTTCCAGGTAGGTGCCCTAAGCAGAAGGTTACAGAGTCCCAGCTGCTGCCTCTGAGCCAAGGAGTGGTGGATTCCTGTGTGAGTCCAGGGACCAGTCTTCACTGCAGGGCGAAGGATTGCCCTCACCTCAGCTGACCTACAGCCAGACAGTAACAGTACTCGCCTGGAAAAAGAGGCAGTGTGGACTGAAGGTGAAAATTACACCAGTGTTTTCCAGTTACAGGGACTAAGCTTTAGCCACTAGGCTATTACACAGTGAGATAGGAACCAGCAGAAGGAGCAACACTATGTCTTACAAGAGAAGCTGGAGCTTTGTTTATGGTGTTCAGGAGCTGGGGTAGACACCTCCCTCTGAGAGATGCTGTCGATCTCAGCAGAACAAAGCTGTGCTCTAGTGCCAGGCTTTTACTCAAAAGAGAAGGCTTGACTGGGACCATTTCCAGCAGGCCTGCTTTACGGGTGCCCTTCTTGTCCTGGGGAGTTTTTTAGAAGGTCATTTAGGGATCCCAACTCTAGTTTTGCCCTGGATTGGCACCTGGGTTCCTTCCTCGGCTCTGGATTCCAGCCCAGGGTTGGATGTAGCTTGCAAGTCCAAATAACATGCATATTCAGTTGCACAGATCAATGATGCCCCGGTGGCACAGGCCAGGGAGGTGGTGCAAGATCACAGGTTCCCCCACAGATGGGCTGTGCCTCTGAGGAACCTCCAGAAAGATCTGGGAGCATCAGGAAGATATTCAGTAAGTGTAAGGTGACTGCTACTCTGTTGTCAGGAGCTCACGCATATGTTTCCTGTGGATGATTTTGGGCTTGCAAGTTAGCAGTCCAGGCACCTTACTCTTTCCCCAGGGTCATCTTACTCAATGTGTTTCAAATGTCCTGGATCACATCCAGATTACAAGCTAAGTGTTCTAGAGTAGTATTTTGAGAGGAAGGATTATTTCTTCTACCAGCGTTGATACTAAACACTAGGGCTAAACACCAGCCACATCAGGCTGTTTCTTTAAAACTTCTTTGAGCTTTGGATGGATCTCTGCAGCCCACAGCTTTGTATAACTGCAGAGGCTTGTTCAATTTGGCTGGATGTTATATAATCAGTCTTTTATTTTCCTTTTGCCTGTGATCATGTTATGTAGGCTGCCTTCTTAAATTTCAGCAACCCTAAGGCAGCCTGAGTCATGTGTATGAGGCTCTTCTTTGCACTGTTGTGTAAGGTAGTGAGTTGCAAAGGTCATGGGAATGAGTTATTTAAAAACTGAAACATGCTGGGCTCTATCCAGCTTAGAATAGATGAGCTCAGAAAGGCATTTACGTTTTAAATTACAGCTTTCGTTATCAAGGACTGGTTGACTTCAAGTCAGTATTCCTGTTTCCTTAGCAAACTGCAGTAGCACACAATATTCCTGTTTCTTTTATATGTGTTGCTGATATAATCATGCATTCACACATGAGACAATGAATAAAATATTTACTTTCAGTCCTCAGAAAACAAATGCAGTCATAAATATTGCCAGCATAGGCACAGTCTTCATACTCATTCATTTTCAGTGCTCACAGCAATTCATCTCCCTTACCGTTTGTTCTCAATGGAAAGCATTAGATTCACGGTCGAAGTGCGTACTTGGGTGCTTTGTTCCACCCAGTGGACGATGTGTCACTACGCTCTTGTGTAATCTGGCTCAGTCATACCAATGCTATTCAGGTAAAAGGCACAAGAGCAGATAACTGTGGAGGTCCCTCGGGCAGGTCTGTATGTTTCTATTTACTCTGTCCTGTGTCTGATTTAAGCCATCCAGCTGTACCCTCATTTATAGGAAGCTCTTTCTTGCTTCCTCCTTCATGTCCCCTCCCAGGCCCTCCAAGTCACCACCCATGCAAGAGTGTGTCCAGCTGTACTTTAAAGTGGAAGTGCTCTGAAATACCCCAAAAGCACTTTTAAACTTGGAACATTTCACAGATCAGTTCAGGGCACGGCTCCACAGACCGCTCAGCAGGCAGAGCAGGGCAGGCAGCAGCCTCTGGCAGAAGGGAAGGGCATTGCAGGGAAGGGCTGGGGGAGCAGGAGGGAACACAGAGTCACACCCTGGGAGTGATTTTTGTTCTCTCCATCAGCCTATGCAGCTATCCCAACATCATTTTGGCCATTTGCAAAATCCCACATGTACAATTGTAATTTACTTCCATTTTCATGCAGCAAAATGTAATCAGCCTGTGATCACATCAACTCTTGTTGAAAACAGTAAGAGAAAGTTATGGGATGAGAAAAAAAAAACATTAAATTGGTTTGGCATGAGGAAGCAGTTAAATGACTCTGATTACTGAAAACCAAAACAGTACGATCCACCTCCCAAAATATTGCGCCAGTATCACAAAATTAAGTAATAGCATGCCCCCTAACAGGCCGGTAATACAGCATATTGGTAAATAATACAGACAGAAAGTGGTTAAGCCGTGAGTTGTGGAGTCACACATGTGCATGTAAGAGAGGAAAAAAAACCGTAAAAAATGAAGGGTAGAAATGCAAAGGGCGCAGTAAAATGAGTTCAGGGACATGACACTGGGGCAAAGGGCTTCCTGGAAAAGGCTTGAATGTGAGCACAGGTGGGCTCTTGCTGTTTGCCTGCCTGCTTTTTGCCGTGTTCAGAAAAACAAGAACTTTGTACATGTCTTTTTAAATAAAGGAATTGTGTAAAGAATAATGCTTGAGTCTATTGTGGTATACCCAGTACCAGCATCACGACTCGAGGTGATTGCTAGGATCCAACAGGAATGGCTATAAAGGAGAACTGGTATAAGGGAGAGCATGGGCTATGAAGCTGTAAGGGTTTAAAGATGTGAGCAAAAAAAAAAACCCTGTGATTTTCCTAGATTCGAGTCTTTCTGTTTTGTATTTGCATGTGTCAGTGGGTAAAATATGTAAGATTCAAAGGTTTGTGTGTTTCTTGCATGTTAATAATGTAGGGGTGCCTTACCCAGAGTCAAAAAGCAATGCCTTAGGTTAGTCTGGAAACCACTGCTTGAATCTGCCATCACCTGGAATCTGGCAACAAGCTCGCTTTCCTCCAGAGGAGAGCTATAAAACCAAGCAAGAGAAATCTGCAAAGAGAAAGTCTGTTCGCTTCTCTAACACTGCTCTTATCCTCTTGAACTACCTCAGGTCGAGCAACTGGAAGACGGCATGTTCTGTAGGCAGACGGCTCCTGGCAAGCAGTCAGTACAGCTGCGAATATGACACTCCGTGCCAAACATGAGTTTGTAATTTCTACTACTCTCCAATTGTCTGCTTTTTGAGGATACCATTTAGTCATTTCCTAGGAGGACAAAGGGTGCCCGACAAAGCTAATGATACTTTACTTGCACACGCGTTGCAGTGTGGGAGGTCGTTATAACATGGACTTGGAAAATGAGCACAACTGATGCAGAATCACAGCAATGATGTTGATGCAGGAATGTGCTGCCAAGCAGTTCTCAGAGTCCCTGCACCCTTTGGTGAACAAGGAGGAGTTTTCTTCTGACTTACTTTTCTCAGCCATCTAAATAAGCGAGCAAATGTGCCTCAGGAGAAATGAGAAGTGTGTTAGTTTTCATTAACTTTTAATTTGAAGCCTGCATAACTGAATGAAACCACTGTAGTAATCTGGAAAGGGTATCTGAAAGCCCTGTTGAATCAGAGATAATTCCTCCCCTCTCTCTGAAAAGTATATATAAAAAGGTGCTTTGTTCAGAGGCACAGTATCCCCACCAGTGCCGGCAAAGAGTCTTCTCTGACTCAAGCAGTGGGAGCAGCCCTAGGAAGTCATTTCAGGCTGCTGCAACATTCCCAGGGCTGTACTAAAGGTCAGTGTATTGTGTCCTTCAGCTGTGTGGAGTTTTGATTAGCAAATCTGTGTGGTCGACAACTCTGAACTGCTTCCAGACAGCGATATATTAGGGCTCCCATGTGCAGAAGAAGGGCACTCCCTGTGCCCAGCTTGTGCTCAAAGGCACAGGACTTGCTGCACAGTATTTAGGCTGTAACACTTACTGCAGCAGGGCTCACACCCAAACATTCCAGTCATGTCAGGAAAGAAAAGTTTAAAAATGTTGTTTTGCTGCCAGGTCTTCCTCAAAAAAAAAAAAAAGGAGACTAGTTTCAAATACTTAAGGATAACCTACGAGAATAGACAAACCTCTGGGTCTCAAATGCCTCCCTGCATGCTCGTAATGAGTAATGCCAACCCTCTTGTGAACAGGGATTTTGTATATGAAATAAGGAAAATTTGACTAAGGGAAAAGGGACTGTAGTGTGACTGAGTCTCTCCCCACGCTGTACCATTTTCCAGGGTCATTCCTTAAGGCCATCTTTACAGCACTCACAGTGCCAGACCCTCATGTTTTCAGGATTTCAGCACGCCTGCAACAATCGTAGTTCTGCCAGGCGCCTTGCCACCTCTGCCTTGAGTTTTGTGACTGTGTCCAAGCCTGTTTGGCCTTGCTACCAAGGCCAAATCATCAGGTGTAGTGTGGTGTTGGAAGCCACGTGTCCCTGACCCCTTTAGAGCTTCAGTGATAAGAGTCCTGCCAGAAACCTGCCCATACCTGTGAATTAGAAACGCCTTCTTTCTTGTGTCCAAGCGCCACTAACCAATCCTGTGTGGCTAAGAATTAAGTTAAGGGTTTGTCAAGTATAGCTATGGTGCAGTTGCTTCCATATGGTGCATTGGTATCGTGAATGTCGCAGTAAATGCAGGATCTGGAGCATTCTTCCGCTTCTTTTGGTCACCAATAAATAGCAAGTGATAGCTCATTCGCTAGCTGTCTCAAACCAGGCAGCTACATCAAATATGAATATAAAAAGAAACGCCTTCTTTCTTGTGTCCAAGCGCCACTAACCAATCCTGTGTGGCTAAGAATTAAGTTAAGGGTTTGTCAAGTATAGCTATGGTGCAGTTGCTTCCATATGGTGCATTGGTATCGTGAATGTCGCAGTAAATACAGGATCTGGAGCATTCTTCCGCTTCTTTTGGTCACCAATAAATAGCAAGTGATAGCTCATTCGCTAGCTGTCTCAAACCAGGCAGCTACATCAAATATAAATATAAAAAAATATAAAAATATATATAAAAATATATAAAGAGGAAGGGTTTGGTTTTGGTGTTTGAAAATTATTATTTTTCTTCCTTTTGCTTTGTCCTCCGTCAGCCACAGCCACTTTCTGCACGAGAAAAAAATAGAGAAAAATGCCGTTTGAAGCAGAGCTGAATGACAGGCCTGTGCCACGTGCCAGGGAGCAGCCGGCGAGTGAAGCACCTCCCTGGCAGCCCAGAACATCAGAGGAGCTGGATGTGGAGAGGAAATGTCACTATGTTGATCCATTACTTCTGTTTTGCTTTGTTTTCTGTTAATACCACACCACTCCCTTATTCGAGCTCACGTGTGGGGAGCACTGGGGACTGTAGCAACACAGCAAGCCAAGGCTGCTGACGCCAGCGAAGGTGGGAGAGAAAAACATACATTTAAGTGAGAGAAGAATTTGGCCCAGTGTCACCTTTTGCTTTTGTACAATCAAGGAAAACTAAAATACCATTGCTGACAGTGCCAGCTTTTAACACTAACTGCAAAATTACAGGATACTGTATTAGAATTTATGTTAATATTTAATTTCGGATTTCACCTCTTTTTTTTCCTTTGCCTGTCATCTTGAAATGTATCTCGCTTAATGCCTGGCCACCTGGAAAGACGTGTCCCTGTAGTCAACATGAACAGGGATTGCAGAGGTAATGTCAAATGATTTCTGCAAATACGAACTTCCTAGGAAGTTTCATTTTTGTAAAAGTTCATGACTTTGAAACGTTTGTAAGCCAATGTTGTAGATAATTTATTCAGGCTTCCTGAGTGCACTATTTTTCTATACTCTCAGTTAAATACTGTGAATGAAGGTTGCCATAGTTACAGCTGAGTTCAGAAATTAGCTCTCTTGTATTGTAATTCCAGTTTCTTGTCTCACTCCTCTTGCTCTGATACAATCAAAGACACGCTTCCATCTCTGTAATTAGCCATGATGCGAAAGACCTTGCTCATTCATTTAAAAATGCTTGAGCAAATGTGGGAGGAGGGACATTTTCCATTCTCTTGTTTTCACCAAAACCAATGAGCGACATGGTACTTCCTGCACCCAGTCTGCATACCTTCTGTGCATAACTTCAGCTTAGTCCTGGAAATTTAATTTGGCATTTTAATTCATTGCAAAAATATACACCATAAAGTAAACAGGTACACCCACGACTTCCTTTTATAAAGGATATATTGCATGTAAAGACCTGCATTACATTTGCATTTATTTTGACAAAAAAAAAGTCCCAAGGTCTTAACATTGACTTCCGTGTGGTTTGGATCGGGTCTTAAGATGGTGGCTGGTGAGCAGGAATCATCAAGGACTTCATGTAATACCTACTGCAAAGCGAATGCCTTCTCCTCTAGATGAGGAATGACAAGGTGTCTGTCTTACTGTCAGAACAACTTGTCTCCATGAGCTGTTTGCTAACACATCAAAAATGACACATGAATAATTGGTAATGATTCAGGAGGTTTTTTTCAGGTTCTTGGGTCATTACATAGCAGACTGGGAGCCGGGTTGTACCGCCCTGCAGGCGACGACTCTGCACATCTGGGTCTGTCCCGTGCTTACTGGTGAGAGCAACGCCTGCTCCGGGCTGCCGCTGCTCACGGGTCTGAGCGGGGAACGGGGCAGCGGCTCGGCAATACAGCTGCAATAATACATCCTCACCGCGCTCCTCCCTTCTGCTACCCGCATTTCTCACCCACAGCCCAGCCCCTTTCCCTGTGCTGGCCGTCACGCTCTGCGGACCCTTTGCCGGGACAACACGACTCCCAGAGCTGGGAATAGAGAACTATTCAGTTTTTTTCTCATTGCGTTAGATGCTGCTGGTTCAGTGAGTTGAATCCTGCCCAGAGAGGAGCAGAGGGCTGCTGGGCTGGGGCGAGGGGAGTCATTGACTCCTGGGGAGAAGCAAGGGGAAGCGAAGGAAGGAGGTCTGCCTCTCCTCTTGGCTCCGCTCTATCATCAAGCTGTGCCTTTTGAGCTTAAAGGTGTGTGTTGCCGTGCGATTTGTTGAAGAATCAGCATCTCTTCCTTAATACAGTAGTGAGAATAAATATGCTTTATTCCCCTGAGATAGTGGGTGGGAGGGCACGTCCATGGCGCAAGAGGGGGCAGGGCCAACCTTCATCCTGTGAACATTTTCCTGGGATTTTTTTTCCCCCGACAGGAATAAGGCATGTGTGTACCTTACAGAAGGGATCCACTGGCCATTTGGGACAAACCACCATAAACTGGCGTGAACAGGGCTTTGTTTTGAACATGATATTTGATGCAACACTGGTGGAACATTAAGGAAAGCCAGCATTTACCATGCTTTAATATTAAAATCGAGCTGTCGGAGATTATATGCATGTCACATCTACATAGTGGACGTAATGAAATATGCATTTCGTACCCGTATTGAAATGAATCTTCAGTTTACTTGCAACCCGTGAACTGCGATGGCACATGCTTGCCTGAGCATTGCTGCTGATGGATCGCCGTGCAAGGATGCCTTACGCTGGGGGCTGAGCTGCTTGGTGAGTCACTGGAGTAGAACACACAGTAGAAAAGCTCATTTCCCCAGTTACTCAGAGGTAAAATATTTTTGGATCCATGCCTGGTTTGTGCTAGGAATATTAAGGATGTTTCTGTTTTTCTGATAAAGTTCAGTTAAGAGAGAGCGATTATTGTTACTGCAGTTAGCACTGAATTCTCTCAGCCTACAGCTGAGTTTTCCTTTCCAAATCAGTTCGCATGGCTCTGTCTGAAACACGCCTTGAAACAGTATGGTCGGCTTCTGTATCAAACACAGAGGACTGCATTTACTCTTTCATCTTTGCTTTATAGTTAATCCCCCATAGCAAACTAGCATTCAGCCCTCATCTGAAACATGGACCATAGGAAATCTGTAATTTTTCAAGCCTTGATGGAGTAATTAGAAGATGAAAAGTCATATGATAAAAAAAAGATTTTAAAGGAGTAAAGGCATGTTTACCTCAGTTAAAGCTGTCCAAGCTCTTCAAAATAATGAGTGGAATTAAAACCAAAGCAGTGGAAGGAGTGCCCAAATTTTCCCGTAGCGAAAATCTGAGGAGACTAAGAGTGAAATAGCGCTGGAGCTGGAGGTCAGCCAGTAAAGTGGGGCACGTTCTGCACTCACGTGTCTGTGCACGGTGCTGATCGGCTCTCATGACATCTGGATGTGAGCGGCTGAGCGCAGAACTTGCTCTGCCAGCAGCAAACACAACAAAAGCAGACAACCAAAGAGAAAGAGGTGAAGGACTGATCGGTTGCGCGTCTCCGAGTTCAGTAAGTCCATGTCCATCAGGGTGGGAAAAGGATGGCCCAGATCAAAGTGTTTGTCTCTCCATTTATTGAATCCTAATCTCTTCTAAACATGTTATTTCTCGTGCCCATTCTGTTTCTGAGGGGGTGGCTGCCCGGTTACAGAGGGCAGCAGGGTCATCTGAGCTGCGTACGGTTCTGACGGACCAAGAAAAGGCACCACACTGAACACGATGAGGATTTCTGGCTGTTTCTGCTGGAGGCACAATACTACAACCTTGTTGGCAGATGCTTTTAATTGCACTAAAGCAACAAGGTCTGGTAATCAAGTAATGGTAGGGAAAATAGGGTGATACGTCAAGCCAGGATATATTTGACATCAGAAGGCATCTCATAACCCCTGCTGTAGGCACCAAGCCTCAGTGGTGACAAGGAGAAACCTTTTCTTCCCCTCAAACCCCTCATCTCTCCTCATGTTCTCTTGTCTGTTGTTCCCCGTGTCACTTACTCCTTTTACTTTCTGCAAGCAAATGAAATGAGATGTATTTAGTGCCTTTCCTCAAATCCTGCCGGGGTCTGTGGGGCACCTTCTCTGCTCTCAGCTCGGGGTCTCCCACCCTTTGCAGCTCTGGTGCTCCTTTGCTCACACCTGCATCAGACGATGCTAAACCAGACCTTTGGAGGAACGTGTGGGTGTCTGATATGGTTGTTAATGAGGAATTCAAGCCGGTGCTTATAACTGAGCGGACTCTTAACCACAGGTAATCAACCAGAAACAGCAACAGAAGCACTTTAGGTGGAGGTTATAAGTGTGTGCCTTGTCCCTTTGGGGGCTGGGAAGTGTGTCTGTCAGAGCTAGGTATCTGCAGTTCTGCAAAATGCCCCTGAATGTCACGTTTAGCGTGAGTCCTGCAGACCGCATTTCTCCGAGCTGTGGGTGCTCAGTGCTGGGAAGGCATTTAAACAGCTCAGCGTGGGTAAGGAAATGAGGGCTGTGGGCTTGTCACCTTGTACAAAAAGCCCTTGGACCGCGCAGAGTAGCCTTCGCTCCCTCCAGCAGTTTTAAAAGGCCTGCCCAGCTGGACATCTAGTCTTGCCCTGGTTGGCAGAAGGAAAGGTCTACCCGGAAGAAGAGACTATCGTAGCCGCATCCAAAGCGGTACGTCTCTTATTCTGCCCTATCTCTGGATCTCATATAGGCAATTTCACTCTAGCATACATAAAAGAAGGAACACCTGTTATTACGACACCTTGGGAATCATCGGCAAATAGCTCTTATAAATATCAAACACAGGAGAGAGAAGCACCTGGATAAAAGGACGAATTGTGTGCCCTCTATACAGTGAAGCCAGCACTGAGGGAAATATATTTCCCATAAGAAATCTGCAGGGAAACCTGCAGTTCTTGCAACAAGTAAGAGGAAGGGATGGAGAGTTACAAATCCCGAGCACTCTCCTTTCCCAGCGGTGGGAGGACGAGTGGTGGGTTTGTTCCTCACAGACCACAAAGTATATGTCCAATTTCAAAATGAAGTTTGGATAAACATGTAGACATGTATGAGACCTGAACAGAAATCCTGGGCTTTAGGTTGGTTGTTTAGGGTTTGGTGTTCCTGTAAACCTCCTTTTTTTCCAGGAATTTCCTTTTGTGTTATCCAAGTCCTCTTCAATGTGTCCAGGCTCCTTGTTCCCTGAGCGTGGGCATGGGAACCCTAATGTCCTTGGTGTGAGATGGTATCCTCCGGGATGCCAGGCTCTGTCTTGTGCTGCAGGGAGCTAAGCGCTGTTCCTGCTAGGCATTTCCAGGCTTCCCAGCCCTGGAAAATAAAAAGTCTGAAATGTTAGGAGCCCCCTGGAGCTGCAAGTGCAGGAGTCCAGTGAGACTGTGCAGCTCAAGAAACCAGCAAGGAATGAGGCAGGTCCTGAAAAAATCTGTTTCTTTTTACTCAGAAGTTCATTAAAAGCTGCTCTGCTGGTTCAAAGCGTGCTGATTTTGACAACTGGCATTTTCTGATGAAAACCTGTTGTTTTGATGGAAAAAATCCCGCCAGCTGTAGGAGGTACGTTACAGCCTGGTAGAGCTGCAATGACGAGTGTCAGCCGGGCAAGTGAGCCCTGAGCCCCTGTGCCCGGGGAGCACGGTCGGGGTCCATGAGCTGCCTTCAAACAAGGCCAGGACCGGAGAGGAGCAGCGTTACAGGCAGCAGCTCCTTCTTCACATCTCCTGCAGCCGGCTGCTGGAAGGGCCTGGCCCTCCCCCTCTTCGCCTGTTGACGCAATAGGGCTACCGGGGCTCGTGTATCTCCAGAGCAGTTTCTAATTTGTTTATTGACAATGACAAAAGCCCATTTTTACTTCTGTCAGCAGAGTTGACGTGGCTGTAAACGAGCAGGCTGCTCTGCCTCCTGCATTATCAGCAAAATCGCCAGCTAAGCACTAACTCCTGGACCCTTTTGCGGCTGATGCTCGGCACTGGTGTATGGAGCAGAGCAGCAAAACAAGTTGCCTATTTACATTTTGCTATGCCGGGGGTGAGAAAAATGTGATTTTAACCACTGAATTGACCGAGTGCATAAACAGGGAATGTGTGTGTATGCAGGTGGGTGTACGGCCCCGGCATACGATTTCATGGAAGTATGTTTCTGATCATAATCGATCTAAAATAACTGGGGTTTTGGTAATGTCTAGCTTTTTTGCCTGAACTCATACTTTCCGAGTAAATCTTGTAAGATGTAGATGGCAGTGATAAGAAGCTGATGGCCCTGGAGTGATTTGCGTGTTGCTCTGTGTAACAATACATATATATAACATATAACAATACGATACAACAGCTTTAACTCGGATTCTTGTAGGCATAACATTACAAAACCAACATTAACTTGAGATAATTACAGGGAGATTGTTTTTAATTAGCTCCAGGACCATACTTTCTCCATTGGAAACACCAGTTCTGCTGTTTGTCCCTTTAACCTCCTCACTTGGCACGGAAAGCAGGGACAGGACAGGGTGGAGCTACAGGCAGCACAGGAGGAGAGAAGAATAAGACAGACGCAAGGATAAGACACGCCAAAGACACAGCATGGAGCGGGCTGAAGCAAATATACATAAGCAAATTCATGATAGCAAATAGCAAGTATTTAAGGTCACTTCCTGGCAGGGGGAAGTTTTATAACCTAGTATTTTGCAGTGTTTAATATATTTTTTCATCTGCCATTCTCTGGCCACACAGATAAATATCTGTACAAAGATAAATATCTGTGTAATCTTTCACGTTTACCTCTCTCCCTCTATGAGATCCTATTCCATGCATGTTGTTTTGAAGTCCCTTTAAGACACATTTTGTGCTGTTGTAGGACACTTAAAAACCCAGCTGGAGTTCAACGTGGAGGTTGTCACAAGCAGAAGGGGAAGGCTCTTCCTTTGGCTTCTGCCTCAAAATCATCCCCTCGGCAGCCAGCACTGGCAGAGTCTGATACGCAGTTGATGGACAGGGTGATTGGAGAAGATAGCGGTTTTGTTCTCTTTGAAGAAGCCTTGGCACTGAAACCCAGCTGGCAGTGCTGGGGTCGCCTCTGGAAAGGCAGCGTTTGGGCCAGAACTTGTCCCTGTGCAGGAGCAGGCTGCGCAGAGCGGGCTTGGACCGGGGGTCTCCAAGTGCTCGGTGGAGATTTGATGGCAAAGAAGTGATAAAACATTTCGCAAAGTATTTGGGGAGCTTGGAGTGTTTCAGCCACCATTCTCAGTGGGCATTCCCAACTCTCTGTGCTGTGGTGGCGTCAAGCAAGTTAAATTGCCACACCAGTGCTTTCAGACTTCAGCCCAGGTATTTTCAGAAAACAGCAGCAAACTTCATCAAAAGGCTTTTCTCCTGTGTTCCCAGATGTTTTTACCCTCCTCCCCGAGCCCCCTCTACCCCAGGAAACAAAACAAAATCCTGTATTGGCCCCGGATGCAGAATTTCCCCGGGGCCAAAGGTGGTCCTGTACTCGCTTTCCGTCTGAGAAAAAGCCTGCTTTGTCTGACCTGACTTCTCTCAGCAGCCGAGCGTGGGAGTAACCACACAAGGTGGTGGTAGCCAGAGCTGCCTGGCAGCACCCGTTCCTGGTGGAGAGCCCTGTCCCTGTGGAAAGACTGCAGGGCTGGCATCTGTCCTGCTGCGGGACGTGTGGGCAGGGGGACACTCGGTGTTTTGCGGTACAGTGACAGGCAGGGTTGTAATGTTTGGGATAGGCAGGTGCATAAGGTGGGGAAATGTCCTTAGAGAGGTTGAAAGAGTGGACTTGTGGGCTTAGGAGGGAAGAGGGGTTTGGGGCGACAGCCAAGCAACCCCCAGTGACATGTCCAGGAGCGGTGTGACAACTCCTTATCCCTCAGGAGCCGGGCCGGCATGGCAGAGCCTCTCCGGCTCCTCTTCCTGCGGTGGCGAGGAGGAGTTTCTTGCTGAGCAGAGCTCGGCCTGACAGCAGAGCTCGGCCTGACAGCAGAACTGCTGCTGCGCAATGGGTTTGATCCTAACATGCTGACTCGATGCCAAAAGGGCCATTTCGGAGGCGGGTGGGCGGCGCAGGGGTGTGGGAGCGCTGCTGCGGCTGCGCTGGGAGCAGCAGCTGGAGAGAGGAAGGGGTGCCAGAAAACACCCTTCCTCCCTCAGCCCTCATAGCTTATAGAAGAATGTCTTTTGTCCCGCTTTTTTACATGCTCCCAAAGATGCCGGCTGCGGTAAAATCACCTCTGCCAGCTCTCTGACATGTTTTGGGAGTGCAGCCCCCTGACCCAAGAGCCAGCCCAACCCCAGCAGGGCTCCGGCACTGGCTCGGCCCGGGCAAGGGCCTTCCAAAATCACTTCTCTGAAGCTGTATCTCATTTAAACCTGCATGCTCAGGCATAGGCGAAAGGGGAATTACCAGCTGCACTGCTTCGTGCTTTTCCAGAGCCCTCCTGTTTCGCCTGCGACGGGCCGGTGCAGCCTTCCAGCAGAACTAATGGGCACAGCTGGCTGCCCAGGGACCGGGGCTGTGGCGAGCCCAGCACAAACTCCTGCTCCTGTCAGGAAAGGGCTTCACTGAGAGACCCCCCTTTTCTCCCCAGGTTATGAAAGAAATTTAAACTTTTCTAATGTGTCACTGGCAAGACAATATTCTTAAGTCAATACTGCTCCGGGACTGAGCAAACAAGGGGGAGGTCGTTTAAAACATTTCTGTTCCAGGTTTGGCTCGAGTACAGCCTTCATTACGCATGTGTAAACCCAGAGAAAAATTACATTTGATTAACAGCGTAGTTTGTGGGGAGCATGCGTACCTTCCTCCGCTCTGAAATTAACCCTGAAAATAAGTATTGTGAGAGCAAACCATGCAAGAGCCTGTGCTTGTTCCAGGTTTGGCTCGAGCACAGCCTTCATTACGCATGTGTAAACCCAGAGAAAAATTACATTTGATTAACAGCATAGTTTGTGGGGAGCATGCGTACCTTCCTCCGCTCTGAAATTAACCCTGAAAATAAGTATTGTGAGAGCAAACCATGCAAGAGCCTGTGCTATGAGGCAGCAGTGGGGAACGCGCCACTGGTGGGGTTTCAGCATGTGCTTGATGGCTTTTTTTGAGAAAAGCATTTACAGGCACCAGCGTCACCGGCCAAAGCAAACAGGGTGATTTCCCCTGTCCTTTAGCTAAAATCAGGCCTTGGCAACAGGGGAGAGCGAGCTGCAGCATCACCAGACTTTGGACGGGGATGTGAGCTCTGGGGCATTTTTATGATTGCTTACAACCTTCCTTTACACTCTTAAGCAATGCCTTGGGGCCAGGAGAGTAACTGGACCCTACTGGCTCTTGGGCTAATGGTTACAAGAACACTGGGGCCCAGGGGAGATGACTTTTAAGCTGCCAGCGTGGCCACCCCGCTGGGAACCATCAGGTTTGTTTGCAGAGGTGGTTCGGGGTGGGGAAAAGTGCCCTTTGGGGATACCCAGACCTGCTGTCGGGAGCCCTGCAGGAAGGTGCTCTCTACTCCCCCCCTTGCTGACGGCATAGGTGCTCCCGCAGAGAGTTGAATTTGCGCGTGCCAGCGGCTCCCGGTGCCCTTACTGGTCCCATCTGCCTCCCAGCAGGGACTGGCAGGGAAGCAGGAGAGGGGGCAGCTCCCAAGGAGTCTCCGGGAGGGAAAAGGAGCTTTTCTCTCACAGCAGGCAGCCTGTCTTGAGGGATCAGGCTTTGTCCCCGGCCATCTCCAGAGTTTCTGACACTTGTCCTGGGAAAATCCCACAGCAGCCGTCCATGCAGAGCAAGGACTTGGCTTGGCCTGAAGCTATGAGGGCACGTGCTGGGGGGCTGCCTCTGGTCCTGAGGGGTGACCTGGGCTGAAGCCATGAACCTGGGGTGGAAGAGGCACGTCGTCAGGACGTCTCAGGTTGTGTTTTAGGCTTGTCAGTGACAAACCTACCCAGCAGGCTGGGCAGCATTGTGTTATTTAGATGCACATACCCTCTACTGGCTTCTGTTCTTAAATTAAAATGACATCTTCTCCCAATAAATACGTTTCCTTAAACTGTGCTCCAGAGTGCTTGTAACTAAGGAGATTTGGCCTGTTAAGATGTCCCATGGAGAGGTGACCGAGTTTCCCTGTTTCTTAGCAGGAGCTCCAGATGGTTTCACTGTTTATCAGGAGAGACCACAGATACATCCTCTTCCCCTCAACCCAACACACGCACGCACTTTCTCTTGCTATTTACCACATCACGGGAGGCTTTTCACTCTGCCTGTGCAATTCCTGCTGGTTTCACCCCGAGTGAAAAATTCAGCCTAAATTGCTCTTGAAGCAGATGCTCTGCAGCGTAACCGGTGTTCAGCAGAGAGCAGCCTGGCAGGAGCAACTTGTTCAGAAAAGCGTTTTTTCTCATGCAGGAGTAAAACCAAGTGCAGAGTCACAAGTCAGAGTGTGAGACACTGGAACAGGTTGCCCAGAGAAATTGTGGACGTCCCATCATTGGAAGTGTTCATGGTCAGGTTGGATGGGGCTTTGAGCAACCCGATCTAGTAGAAGATGTCCCTGCCCATGGCAGGGGTTTGGACAAGACGAGCTTTGAAGGTCCCTTCCAACCCAAACCATTCTATGGTTCTATGATTGCTTATGAAATGGGAGGGTTGGTGGTTCACCATGGATCCCTCATTCACTCTGGGGGTGACTGCAGAGACCCATCAGGCTGCCTTGGCTGGGCACACGCAGGTAGCCAGGCACGTGGCCACACACCCAGGAGGGAGCCCAGGGATCAAACAGGAGTATCAGTGGTTCTAGTCTCCAGAAACCAGACCTGCAGGTCCCAGTCACTTATGCACCATGGGTCTCCTGAGCCTTTGTCACACAGTGAAAAGCTTGAAGATGGCAACATTCGGGACTGTGGGCACCTTTCTCAAGAAATGCCGTCGTTGGTGGGACAAGGGAATCTGTCTGGTGATTCTTGGCTAAGGTCTGAATACAAAACCGTGTGAGAAGGTGTCATCACAGGGTGAGTGTCTCTGCTGCATCGGCTTTGGGTCCCTCGCTCTCACCCCAGCTCAGTGCACGTCAGGTGGGCAGATTGCAGACAGCCAGGGATCGCAGTGGTGCCGTGCATTCAGCATTCACATTTACTGCACGCTCTTCTCGCGGCAAAGGGGCTGCAGAGAAGGAGTACATGAGAACGGTCTGCCTTGTATTTCCTGCGTGATGCAAAAAAAAAGCCAGCCAAAAGAGCTGGTGGACGTGAGCTGACGCTGTGCTTCGCTCTGGTGCCTCTGGGCCAGGCTGGACCCCTCTGCCCCCACTGCCCCGGGTGCCTCTTCCCAGGCCTGGCTCCTCCACTTGTTCCTCTCCTCACCTGGTGCCATCAGCATCGTCCTGGCCCTGCGGGGCAGCAAACCCTGCCAGGGCTCCTTGCTTACCAACAACCCTCCGAGCCGCTTGCTCATTTAGATCCATTTCAGTGCCATTGCACAGACGGCGTTAGGGGCCAGGGCTCGCTCCCAGCTGTGAGCTGATTTCTAGGGGTGTTTATTACGGAGTGCATGCACCCGCAGAGCTGGCTCGCTCTCCTTGCAGACTCCTGTTATACCGTCCTTGAGCTGAGAGGCTGACAAGGGGCGTGAAAAGCAGCTAGGATTTTTCACTCCAGCATATACACAGGCACAGAATGTGAAAACATCCACCTCCTCTAATTATACACTGTTGTTTCCAGTACAGCTTTTATAACTACCGGTGGCATGACAATGACTGGGGGGGTTTAAGCTTCCCAAATTCTCTAACTGCTGCTTTCACCTGCTGCACCCATTTCAAGCTCTCCCAGTTAAAGCAGCTGCAACTGAGCAGTGCTGGAGAGAAAGGGGAAGCTGAGAAAGCTAAAAGCCTCAGGAAACAAAAGCCATTCCCCAGAGGCGATCAACTCCTTTCTGTTCCTCCGTCTAGATACATTTAAATGCGTCTGCTACTTAATTGCATCTTTAAGAGTCCCAGCCCTTCCCCAGTAATGGTTGCTGAGGCTGCAGCGTTGCCCTTGATGACAACTGATGGGGAATCGGGAGGGCTGGGTTGGAGGAGCCAAGAGCACCAGGTGGCACCAGCAAGAGAGGCTCCATTACCTCATGGTCTCTTCTGGCTTGACATCTGGTGAGTATGGGCAATGAATATTATTGTTTCCAAGAAGTGTGTCATCGAAGCATCACTCTACATTTATTCATAATGTCAGAAATAAGCCACTGGGGAGCAGTCCTAGCTCTAAACAGCAGAAGAGGTTGAGGAAATTGCGGTTTGCTCGCAGTATTTGGGGTGAGGAAGCAAAACTTCCCTGCTGACAGCAGCCGACCCTCCATTACACCAACCTGTATATCAGGGGTGTCGCAGCCGCACATCTGCGGCTGCAAAACCAGACAGCATGGCTGTAGGGTCCTGCTGTTTCTGTTGCCAGACCAGATGGTACTGATCCACAGGTCTCAGATCCAGCTCTTTCCCATCACCATGCTCACAAATCCCTGGGACCCATCGCAGCATCTCCAGCCTTGAAAGGAATTCAGTATTTTGCCTTCCAAACAGTATATTGCTGGGCGCTCTGCAAATGCAAAGGCAGGATGCCATCTGAGAGAACTAACATGCAATAAGGTCAGTGTTAGTCAGGAATGAGAGCTGCAATGAGCCTGTGCAAACCATGTAGCCATATTCTCTCTCTTTCCTTTTTTTTTCTGAGAACTGTAATCATGTCCACACGGAGGAATTTGTCAGGCTTTGTCTCCATCCCTATGGAGAAAGATGTCTCCCTGTCCCTGCGGGTTTGGGATGCTGCGGGGGGAACCTGGAGTCTCAGCAAGTTCTGCACTGAGTTTGGGTGTCCCATGACACAACTCGCCTCCGCACAGCAGTCTCAACAGAAAATACTGTCTGCATGTCCTATCATGTGTCTGACCATGCGGTAATGTTTTCGTAAAGAGAACTACTGCATACAGGGCACAGATGAGCAACTCTGGTGTTTCCAATGGTGTGGCTCAGGTCTTTGCATACACCAAAAAAAAAAAAAAGAAAAAAGAAAATGTTGAAAATGGGAAACGCAGCCTTTTCCATTCCAGGAAAAAGTGCACTTTTTCTCAAACTGTGAAACAAACAGAAACGGATTTCTGACTGCACGCTTTTAGGAGTAATGAACACTTGAAAAGTCCCTCTCCCGGCATCATCTCTGCTCCGACCTTCCAGTATAATGTAATAAATACTGAGCTTTCAGCGTAGCTGTTATTAAACATAAAGATATCAGCATATCTGTATCTCCTGCGTCCCCTTGCCAAGATTTCTGGGGGGTTGGCTCTCTGCAGGGCCAGGTGAACCTGGAAGCAAAGAGGTGAGGGGAAGGGCCGGTGCAGGTGGGGCAGCAGCCTGGGGGCTGTGCCCCAAAGACAGCTCCTGGATCTGTCCTCTGAGAGGCCAAGGAGGGAGGTGCTGGCCCCCACAGTGCCCCAGCAGCTCCACGGCATGTAGAAAGGATTCAGGGGAGACCACGGGCATGTGAAATCACTTGGGGAAGTGATCGTGCCCCTGTACTCGGCACTGGTGAGGCCGCACCTCAAATACTGTGTTCAGTTTTGGGCCCCTCACTACAAGAAGGACATCGAGGTGTTAGAGCGTGTCCAGAGAAGGGCAACGAGGCTGGTGAGGGGTCTGGAGAACAAGTCTTCTGAGGAGCGGCTGAGGGAACTGGGACTGTTTAGCCTGGAGAAAAGGAGGCTGAGGGGAGACCGCATCGCTCTCTACAACTCCCTGAGAGGAGGTTGTAGCGAGGTGGGTGTCGGTCTCTTCTCCCAAGTAACAGGCGATAGGACGAGAGGAAATGGCCTCAAGTTGCGCCAGGGGAGGTTTAGATTGGACATGGGGAAAAATGTCTTTACTGAAAGAGTGGTTAAACATTGGACCAGGCTGCCCAGGGAAGTGGTTGAGTCACCATCCCTGGGGGTATTTAAAAGACGTGTAGATGCGGCACTTAGGGACATGGTTTAGTGGGCATGGTGGTGTTGGGTTGACGGTTGGACTCGATGATCTTAGAGGTCTTTTCCAACCTTAATGATTCTATGATTCTATGAAAGAGCAAAATCTGTTTGTCCCAGCTCGGCTGCCTCCGGCGGGGCACAGATGGGAAGGAGGATTAGGTCAGGCTCCAGGAGATACTGAGCTGTTTGCTCAGGAGGGAGGTCGGTGCAACTCTTCTTGTCCCAGGCATCAGGCAAAGCCAAAAGCAAATATCTCTGTTCAGCATTTGCAGAAAGAACTGGAGACTTATTTTTTGCATAATTTGAAGGGGATTATTTTCCCGCAGTTGTAAACCAGGGTGAAAAGGTCACGGAGACCATGGGGGTACAGGTCGGTTTTTCCATTTCAGTTTCTTCCATACTGCATGAGCCTTTCTAACACCCTGACGCACAAAGCTGTAAAATGGAAATTCGATAACTGCTGTAACAGGAGGCACTTGTGCAAAGAAGAAAAGAAAAAAAGAAACCATCTAGATCTGCCTCTTAATTGTTGTGTGTTTTCTAGGCATAATTGCTTTTGTGCTGTGACAAATATGTTTCCTTCTCTCTGGTTAGATACAGCCTCTGCTTTTCATACCATCAAGGCTTATTGAAGCTGTACCAGGAAAAGATGGAAACGTTCATCTTACAGAGGCAAATCCATCTCCCGTGGGGTATCCTGGGGAATGTCCCTCAGGCTCCGTGATCCCCAGCCTGAGCTGTGGATCCACGTCCTCCCCATGGGCACCGGAGTGCAGAACTGCCCGCACACTCCTGCCCACGGAGGCTGGCAGCAGCTCGGCCATCCTGCCTGCAGGGTGACATCCACAGCCCCGCTCCCTTTGGCAGCCAGTGGCGGGCCAGCGAGGACGGTGGTTTTTCCAAGCCACCCGTGGCAGGTGTCATCTGTCCGCTGTGGCGTGGTAAGAGTCACACGAGGAAGCTGGGAGTGCTGGGGTGGAGATGGTATGTAGAGAACAAAGGAGGCAAAACTGGAAGAAGCCAGTGCTCAAAGAGCAGTTTGTTTGGAGGTGTCATGGTGTCATTTATTCTTCCTTTTAGACATACACGGAAGTTGGGACTTCATGCTTTTAAACTGATTTCTAATGCTGTGTTTGGATTTTCATTCTTCTCACCAAAGAACCTGTGCTGCTACCCCGAGGCCCACCTTGGCACGCAGTTCGTTGCTACCCAGCTTGGCAGCATTCTCCTGCAAAGGCCACCTCCCCTCAGCCTCTGGCCAGCCAGACTGCGTTTCCCGCATTTGCCCAGGGAAGTGGGGATAGGCAGCAACTGCCCCAGCACGCAGCCCTGCTGCCAGACCCACAGGCAGGAAGGCAGGGGCAGGACCTGAGGTGGTGGGGCAAAGTAGGAGGCTGTGGCAGGCACCACCCGGAGGCACTGGCTTGAGGCACAGGAGAGAGGGACAGGGGATTAGTGCTTGTGTGAAAAGGTGCAGAAGAAAAGCGTGCGATGCTGGGATCCTGGCTAGAGAAAAGAGGAGATGTAGGGGAAAGAAACGTTGTTGAGGGAGACCAGTTCTGAGATGTTTGATAGTTACCTCCTTCCACCATCCCAGTTTACTTGTGATTTTCATAGGAGTGTATCACAATGTCACACTCCCCTAGTCACCTACTGCTCATACACTCCCTTTCAGACTGACAACAAACAGAAAACCCCATGAGCTTGGCTTGGATGGCATTGCCGTGCTGCTTACGCTGCAGCAATCTGATGGGCAGGATGAAATTTTGAGCCTCGTGCCAGTTGCGCTTCTCACCTCTGGTACGATTTACCTCAATCACACGCCTGCCCCTACCATTAAAATGAATGCTGTAGTAAGCCACAAATCAATCAAGTCCTCAGTAGTAAATGAAACCTGTGAATTTTAAACATATTCTTGAAATTACTGTACCTTCTCTGTATATATGAGTTATAATTATTTGCAGAATTGACTATTTTGGCATCTAGCCCTTAAGATACTTGGCAATAAGCAACCATCTCTTTCCATTAGTTGTGATTATCCAAAACCGTATCCCTCCTTTGCCACACCGACCGCAGAATCCCTTTCTTACGCTTGTCCTGACAGAGCTTCTGTGGACTGCAGAGCCATTGGTGGCTGCCCTATCCTGAAACCTCTCATGTTCATGGAAGGAAAAGTGTGTGGTAGGCTTGGCTCAACTGATTTAACAAGTGCAAAAAAACTTCTCTGGTCCTTGAAAATTTTTTTATTGCTTAGAGGAACAGATAGGAGAGTTTGAAATGCCATGTGATTAAATAAAACATTTAGAAACTTGAAAGACACTCAGCACATGAACGACACATTGTAGCTGCATATTAATTTTTAAAAAGGAAAAACATTAAGTTGGAAATAAAATCAGAAGAGCTATTTCTTGAACAAAGATCAAGCAATAGGAGAACAAAGCGCAGTCAACCCGTTTCAAGTGTTCACTGGACAGCAAGAATGAAGAAAAGCTTCTATGAATTTCTGGAGCTTTTGACTCCTGTAATTATTTCCTAAATCATGTAGAGTGCCTATGTTAGCTATATTAACATTTTAGATAAATGACCTGGAAAAATAAAACACAACAGAGTAGTGTGTGCACTGAGGAGAAAGAGGGGGCCAAGCGACTGAACTGTTTTGACAGGACATTTTTAGATTAATTTATCATTTATCTGTAACAAGAGTTGCCGTTAGCAGCAGTTCTTGCAAATTGCAAGGTCATTAAAGCTTTCACATGCCCTTCCGAGCAGCAGATAATTAAAGGCATATCTAAAGCAAACTCAAAGCACGATTTTTGCACAGAAAGGTGTACCTGGTTAGCAAAAGCATTGAGAATAGGGTACAGAGTGAGAGGCCACATGCCGAAACGTCTCCGTTTCTGCTGGTACCGGACTAACTAAATTAAAACTACGCGGCTGTGTCTACAGATGGCACAATCGCACCTTCGTTTCGCTTGCAGACATTCCCTGGTTTACTCAGGTCTGGTTACTACTTTTTAGTTATTCTGACTGAAGTCGGCCATAAATCAGACCATTCTGGAGGAGGTATGTTCGAAGTGTGGTTCTGTTCCCTAGAATAACTTCATGACTATGGACACGTCATCAGAATCTGCACAGAGAAAAAGCCTGTGCCCGTTACCATTGGCAATGATGCCCACTTATATTGCTGGAAAGTGACAGTAAGAAAAGACCTGTATTAGGGTAATTCATTAGGGTCATACTTGCTCACTTATGGATCACAGCAATTTTCTACACCCCTTTAGTCACATCAGTCCTCTTGAATAAATATGGTCACACGAGAAAGATTGTATTTCCTCTTGTACATTGATATTTCAGTAGGACTTGCAAGATCTGGAAAGTTTAGTTGTTTAGTTGAGCTATGCTTGCATCATGCAAGCCTAACTTTGCCTTGCAAATGTCCTGCCGCAGACCGTTTTTCAGATGGCTCCTCAGCTTAGTTTACAGGTTTGCCACTTGGTACATCACTGACAGGCAATACGACAGAAACCTCACAACTAGTGAAGTCGTCATACAGTCATGGTACTCAGCGGAAATAAGATTTTTGGCTGTTTTAACAGATAGAGAACCTAATGGATGCTTTAATTACTACATTCACTATAAAGGTAACAACCTTGATTTTATTTATAGTGGGCACTTCCCTCTGTTGGAAGTTTTGCATTCATACCTTTTTTGAGGCATAGTGTGCGCCAACAAACTAAGAATTGTGCACAGAAGTAGACTGAAGTAAGGAAAGCATGTCATGGAAATATCCATGCCAAACTGCATATTAATAAATGGATGTCCTGCTGAAAACCAACTCCTCAGTTATCTACCTTGTTACAGCCTTACTGGCAGACACCCATTCTATCAGTTAATAGCACCTATATCGGACTACCAAGCTGCAGAGGTTTTGCAACACCAAAAGCAAATGCAATAGCGAGCAACAGTGACCCTGAGATTTATGTCCATGTTACCATAAGTTTAATATCATGATATGATATGGTATCAACATGAGAACACGTTCCTCTCTATGAAGCCAAAAACACCTGAAATTCAATGCTGCTTCAACTCAGATAAGCATGTCTGCACTGAAAATCTGCTAGGTCCAACTGATTGTGTCCTCAGTCTCTGTTTTGGAATAAGCATGCTAACCTCGACTTACATTTTTATGGTGTTTTTGCTGGTGAAAGTCCCTTGTTGAATCATCTAAAGACAAGTAACAGCTATAAAACCAGAAAACACTATTCAAGTTCAATCATTTACTGAAAAACATAGTTTTAAAAAAGTAGGGAGACTTTTCAGAGATACAAATGGGAGGTAGACACCTCACTTTAAGGTGTTTTGAAGGCCATTCATAATCTCCCTTAACACTTAATAAGTGGCACCTGAATAATTATTAACTTGTCTAAATTCCAAAAATATGATGACAGTAAAATGATTATGGTCTCTGTGTTATATCTAAAGATAATAAAGCCAGAAAGTTAGAGAGACAGAGGTACATGAGCATATATAGGCACCTGTGCAAACACTTCTAAAAAGATAAGAACAATTGCTTCTATTTCACTTGTGTGGAAACAGCACAGAAGAATTACTGTATTTCCCTGGGCATCTCGCATCAGATGACAGATCAGGAACAAACACCAAATACCTATAACCTCTCCTCTGCCTGTTTTTCTGCATTGCTGTAACACTACTGTATCTCAAACACAAGGAAACTTTGTCATGTGTAGTCCACACCTAAGAAAAACAATGATAAACTTCAAGAGAAGAGACAAAAGCATACAATACTATGACACAATAAAGAAAAGCTAAAATTTCAAGTTGGAGTTGCTGTAAATAAATGATCTTTAAATCAAGTCCTCTTGACATATTAATTTAATTCAGAACAAGTCCTGTGCTGCATAAAACTGGAAGTATGTTTGCTAAACGTTATACCTCAAAATAAATTACCAAAAAAGAGAGAAAAAGATTTAAGGGATTTTCAGAAAACTGAAGAGTTGACAGCCTCTCCTGCCAACTGGAATGCTCAAATTTTTGTCTCAAAGTGAGTGGTCCGTACCTCAGCAAAAGCCATTAAACAATTTTTATCTTATTCTAATAATAAGAACAGTAAGTTTACGTCTGTCTTATTATCATTTCATGTACCTTTCCTTTTAAAGGCCTATGGCTTAGTGTTCACAAATTAAAAAATATTTGTAAATACACAAAAATAAAGCTTAATAGCACACAATGTAAAAAATGATTCATTTCAAAACCATTGCATTATTATTATTGAAAAGTGCATTACAATTAACCTGTAGGTCAGAGACGCTTTGATCATGGACATAATTTCCCATTTCATGTACCTTTCCTTTTAAAGGCCTATGGCTTAGTGTTCACAAATTAAAAAATATTTGTAAATACACAAAAATAAAGCTTAATAGCACACAATGTAAAAAATGATTCATTTCAAAACCATTGCATTATTATTATTGAAAAGTGCATTACAATTAACCTGTAGGTCAGAGACGCTTTGATCATGGACATAATTTCCATGATTAACTCCCCCACAAAGTTTTTCATCTTCTTAATTAAATGAGAAATCTTTCATCCACCAAGGTTTTGGATGCCAAATTCTTCTGCCCAAGTGTATTACGAATAAACCTAAATATCTAAGAACATTTTAGAAAAAATGTGTTAACAAAGAAATACTTAAACCAGTATGTTTCAGTACCTAACATAAAATAACTTGATATTATCTTTAAATCATAAATAATATGAGTGAATTAGGTGCTTAACTTCCTTTAGCATTTTTGAAATATTTCCCAGTATCTTTCCACCCTGAAATATGATATAATTATGTGTGATTAATTTTAACAGATATTTGTGTTTTCTACTGAAGGTTATTTGTAGCCCCTTTAGTCATGACAGGCATGTGAATAAAATTAATTTCTCACAAGCCTGTTTGACAAAAAAAATCAGAGAACTATTTTATAAGCTCTCAGTATAATCTTCTGTCACCACAAACTGCTAACTTACTGCTTTAATTGTCTAGTTAACTATATAAACTTCCATACTAACCCACATTTTTTAAACATTACTTTGTTCTTAAATTGAAATTTACCTCTTGTTGCAAATATGTTAGAATAGCGGCTAAAACAAAACTTTGGGAAGCCAGATCCACAATGGAGAAAAACAAGACATCAAAGATGAGCAGTGTTGTCTCATTGCCATAATAGAGAACATCACTGAAAGAGTGTCCTTCATCTACAGAAAGAAAATAATTTTTGAAAAATTATTATTTCTATGAAGTGCAAGTTTGTGGAGTTCATCAGTCCACGCTGAGAAAGCTGATAAGAAAAAGGGAAGTCAGAGCAAGAGCTAGTTATGGCATTCTATGGCATCATAAAAGCTAGTTATGTCATTCTATTTAAGCAAAATAATACAAACCTTTTCACTTATAAAATGGCTTAATACTGACGGAACACAATAGGAAAAGCCCATGTGCCACACGCAACTTTATTCACTCCTGAAACCTCAATCGGATTGTTTGAAAAAGGCTGCTTTGAACAAGAAGCAGATGTAACTTCCTTGTCACTGCAATTTTTAGCAACTGTTAACTCTGGCCCCAGCTCAACAAAATAATAAAAACATATGCTTAAAGCCTTACTTAGGAGGAGGTTCAGAGCTTAACATTATCTTTGTTCATTGGTTAACAGTTTCCCAGAAAATGGGTCTTTTAAGCTTAAAATACCTTTTTCATAGCCAAAGTAGTCTAGACCACTTATCCACTTCTTTATTTTATCAAAAAGCACCACTTTCAAAAGAGAAAAGAACACTTAAAATAAACAATTACAGAAAATAGATTCTTTTCCCTCTTCCTACTTTTTCAGAAAAAAGTCTAATGCAAGTTTTATTGGAAACAGCGTATTTTCATTACAAATTGTATATGTCCTACTGCCATGAAATCCTGATTTGTATCTAAACTTCTGGGAACCATGGCAGTCTAAACCATCAAACAATATGTTTATATCAATGCTTATGGTTATGAACTTTAAAACAATGGCAGTCAAAAGACCAAGCCTTTGTTGAATACTGCACAATTTGGAGACATCACATCATGCTTATACACTTAATTCTAACTCAGACATTGCATACCTGACAATATTTATGGCTGAGTAGACTCGGGGTTTAGAATAGGGTTTTGGAATGACTGATGTTGCAAGGTATGGAATCACAGGCTGAGGCTGAAGAAAGTTCTAGTTATAGTTTTAAGGCAGATATTGGCTATCTGGCAACATTTATTACTAAAGATAGTGCTTCGCTATGACAGGGGAGGAGAGCCCAAGCCTTTAATGAATTAGGTGTAGCTCAGACATCTAGACCGAGCAAAAACATCAGACTACAATCATGGCTAGTTTGAAAGCACGTGCTGCATTCCTGATTATATAGCAAGGTTTGAAATTCAAATTAGGCTTCAGCTTTTGCAGCCCCAGTGTCACAGAGCAGGAGAAGTTCTGCACAGCTCAGTGATGTAATCTGCAGATTGCTATTATCTAAGAACAATGACATATTTAGGATGTGTAATGGTCATCTGATAATATCTATGGATTGGTTCTGATAAAGTTTAGAGTTTCTGAACAGTGAGGCTGGAGAGCCAAGTACTTGAGGGACACAAAATGAAGGCTTGCATCGTCTTGGATCACTAGTTAATGTTTAGTTTTCATGCAGGTGATGGCCGTATTTATGGTTAGGGGTAGAATCAGGGTCTGAACTAAGGTTTTCAAAAATAATTTTTGATGGATTCTGTACAGCTCAGGGACTGAGGAAGCAGACTGCTACCAGGCCTAAGTTATAGAATCATAGAATAGTTTGGGTTGGAAGGGACCTTTAGAGGTCATCTAGTCCAACCCCCCTGCCGTGGGCAGGGACATCTTCAACTAAATCAAGTTTGCAGCTCGTATTTCATTGCAGTGTGAAAACTGGTCCCCAGACCACATCTGTTAAGAGGAGGAGACCAGGACTCAGGGTTTCAGAACCTTGGAAGTGGAGGACCTAACACTGGATAAGGAGTCCAGTGATGCAGGTATTGGTCACCTGGCAGTAATTATGAATAGGTTAAGGTTTTTAGAGCCTTGGTGTTTCACAGCATCAATCTTCCAGGGATTCAGTTTTAGGAACCTAGGTTGAAGGCTGAGATATGGTCAAGAACTTTCACTAAATCTATTTTTAACACATGTACTGGTCACTTGGAAATACTTATGGCTAGGTTTAGCATGGGCTTGGGATTCAAGATGATGCATTAGAGAACCCAAGTCTGACTGATTTTGCGTAGCTCCAGGGACCAGAATCAGAACTAGTGTCATTCCTGTTTCTGCTGGAATACTCATTTTTTCTACAGGTATTGGCAACGTTTAAAAAGCTTCAAAATAAAATATTCAAGAACCCAAATTACTTAGCGGAGTCTGCAAAGATGAGTGGTGTGTTAACATCAAGTATTCCACTAAAACATTCTCACTGTGGTCAATATCCTCTTTAAAGAAATTATCTATCTGTACTTTTAGTTGTTTCATAAGAAATTTGGTTCTATATTAAAAAAAAAAATAGCATGGAGTTTTTTAAATATTGTGGGTCTTCTGTGCATTTACCAAGTGGATATTGGATCTAGATAGCAAGTCAAAGGAGCACTTCGTAAACACGTGCACATCTCTACACAGTATCCTTTCAGTTACCTAAAAGAAAAAACATTGCAATCGAGTGACAAATTATAAATAGGATTTCTGTAACCTGAAGAACATGTCTTAAATACCTCCCTCACAAGCAGTCATTTAATGACCTCTCCTGCTGTAAAGTCCAGTTTAGATTGTAAATCCTGGGAAAGAAATCTACACAGAAACCTGCATACTTATAATAGTACAAATACCAAGTCACAAATCTTTTTACCATTGTAAAAAATACTTTTCTCTATTGGTTCCATGAACTCCATGCCAAGAATCCGTTCAAGCAGCAACTTATCTTTAACAATATAATCCATTTCTTTATGAACCTATAAGAAAAAGAAAAACAATACTTCTTGTTTTACGATTTCAAAGAAAAAGTACTTGTTACAAAGTGAAGTACAGCTACTTAGACCTTTATGAATGAAAAAAAGCACTGGTCTATTCCAAGACAAAAATAAGTACATAACAAAAAAGGGTTTGTCATTTTTAAGAGCAGGCTGCACTGTTGGACAGTACTCCAATCTTTTTTTTTGAATGAAGCACTATTCCAATTGCCATAAAGTCTTTAACAAGTCTTGAAGCGCATATGCTTAAAAAGAAATTACAGTCTTCCAGGTTTACAATTTTTAGTCTCTACTTACTATATTTTCCTTAATATAGTAATGTCAATATACATACGTGGTCAATAAAAGAACTGAGAAATTTGTTCATGGTGTTGTATGCCCTTGTGCTTTGTTCAAAAGTATTTGCAGATGAGTCCAAAAGCCTAGCAGGACCACGTTTCTGAAATACAACATGACCATGACTTCAGCAGAAACACTACATATTTTAAATAACATTTACAGAATACAGATATCTCACTTACTCTTGTTAGGGTTTCATGAATCCTGTCATAGTGTAGTCGCATTTTTCTTGAAATGGAAATCTGAAATGTCTGGCCATCTGTGTTCGGTAACAAACCTCTCTGACTACATAGATTTTCCTATACAATTAAAGCAATTGTAAATTAACATTATTAATGTCATTCATAGACCCAAAAAAGTCAATAGCTTTTAATTTCCTCTCTTTCATGTACACATAGTACTTAATATCTCTAAATATTTGAAACCACTGCACTCTTGGTTCTATTAGAGCAAGATTTTCTTAGGACATGAAATCCTGACCCCTGCTGTCACAAAGACATATTCCTCTTTTCCCCTGTGTTCAGTTCATTACCTTCTAATACATCTCTTGACATTCATTCTGAAGCCCTTTCTTTTATGTTTATCATTTATTCTATACTTGTCCTGCTTTTTTTGTGCTTTGGATTCCTGACATTTTCCATACGTTTTTCAGGTCACATTTAATAAATCTCAAAACCCCCAAGAAAACAGAAAATTGGACATCTCCATAGGGAAAAAATGGCTTTTTCCAAAATTATATTAAAATAAGCAATTAGGAAAAAATTATAGGAACACACAAGCCAAAAATATTATTAAAAAGATTCCTCTACATTTCAATGTTTGAGATTAAATTTTCACATGGTTATGTTTTTTTCTGCCCACTTATCATTGAAATAGCAATATCCTTTGCCTAAGGTACTTTCTTCCTACTTGTCCCTACAAAGATGCAAGATGTCATGAAATTGAGTGCAAAGTGCTCCAGTCTTGTATTAGACATTTTACATTTGCCTGATCTTGCAGCAAAGATACAACATACAACAAACTAGAAAAAATACTTATTTGAATTAGTTTCTGTAAATTAACTTATATCACCAGAGGAGAAGAGATGGAATAAAAGAATTTATTGGAAGAGTAGATGTCTCTTTATTAGGAGTTTTTCAGGTTTGTCTCTTTATGAAAGCTTCTTGGTATGCAACTTTTTGAATGGGGCCATGAGCTTACCAACGGCTGGTATCTTTTAAGTATCATAACTTGGTGCAATGTAATGCACAAGTGCAGATCCATAATGCAAAGGTGGGAGGTTTTTTTATAAAATAAATAATTAGAGCAGGTGTAAACTTAACTACTTTTACTTACTGCTTCTCTCTTTAGGTTCATATTCATTTCTTCCATATTGGTATCTGCATGTCCATGCACGGAGCGACCATGGATATAATAACCAAAGCAGCTGTGTGACAAGAGAAACACTGAAATCTAAAAGACATGGGGGAAGAGAAGAGTACTTTAATTAAACATTATAATTTTATTTTTTAACTTTTGAATTCACAGTGGAGGTCAGCAAGACCAGCCCCTCTACAAACACAAAATAGGCAGGTACCAAAATAAATAAGGCAGAAAAATATTTAATAACTCTTTTACTGATTAGTTTTATCTATGTTTAACTAGATACACACACCAGCTTCAAGTTTAGTCTACCAACAGCAAGGATCACTACTTAATTCCACAAAGCCAAAAAATTAAAGCAAAGTTATTAGCTTTTATTTTGATTCAAAAGTTATTTCTGTGATACATGTTTGCATGATTCCAGTTGAGCTCCTAGGAGACTGGATTTAATAGAATCTCATTCAGTATGATACAATGCTTATATATCACATAAAATTCAAAATTAACTCTCTCTACAACCCATGCACTACATGGGTTTTTCACGGAAGAGGAATAACCAAGGCTGGAAAGACTAATAAAAGGAGTTAATCTCTATATTTTTAAAAAGTTCTGACCAAATGAGCTAATCCAACCTGTTCTGACTGCACTTTTCTTTGGTTAAAAAGGAATTCCTGCAGTACAAAGCTTCAAGACCCATATTTAAATGAGAGAAAGGGAAGTAGTTCAGATGTGAGTAAGTGAAAATGCATGAAAAAGGTGATAACTGTCCAGGAGGGACAACCATGAAGTTCAGCGGTTGAGGGACAACCACAAGATAGGAGCAGAAACTGAACATAAACATGTTAAATAAAATCAAGACAGCTGTGTCTGTAAGACAAAGGTACTAAAATGCAAACCAGTAGAAAGAACAGCAGCAAATGGTTCCACATCTAATTTCTGTTATAATTTGTTACTTTTTAATTCTGCATGAGCATATGTAACCAATTTAACTTCAAAAAACAACCTAAAAATCACACGTCTAGAAGAACATATTGATACCTATGATTCCAGAATCTTTTTTCAATTAAAGTTTAACTGAAATCTTCTTGTAGATTGCACCAATAAAGTGAGCTGAAAGAAACATTGACTTCAGCTGTTAGCTAGTAATCTCTGATTAAACTAAATGAATAAATATTATTTAATATTCTTAAAACTATCTGTCGTGGTTTGACTCCAGTCGGCAACTAAGCACCACCCAGCTGCTCGCTCACTCCCTCCACCCCAGTGGGATGGGGGAGAGAATTGGAAGAGTAAAAGTGAGAAAACTCGTGGGTTAAGAAAAGAATAGATTAATACTTGAAATAATAATAATAATACAATAACAAATAATAATAATAATAA
>NW_008794963.1:1827545-1832512 GCF_000699145.1 Aptenodytes forsteri | reverse complement strand
CCCCAAAACAAGTCACGCAACTGCTCACCACCTGCCAAGCAACGCCCAGCCAGTCCCCCCTGAGCAGCAATCACTGCCTCCCGGCCAACTCTCCCCAGTTTATATACTAAGCATGATGTCATATGGTATGGAATATCCCTTTGGCCAGTTTGCGTCAGCTGTCCTGGCTGTGCTCCCTCCCAGCTTCTTGTGCACCTCCTCGCTGGCAGAGTATGGGAAGCTGAAAAGTCCTTGACTTAGTATAAACACTGCTTAGCAACAACTAAAACATCGGTGTGTTATCACATTATTCTCATGCTAAATCTGAAACACAGCACTATGCCAGCTACTAGGAAGAAAATTAACTCTATCCCAGCCAAAACCAGGACACTATCATATATATTAGTCTATTAAAAATGCCACTGTACAAATGAGACAAAGAAATACTTACATTGCTCATGCAACACAAATCAACAAATTGGCTTATCTTATCTTCAATAAATCTTTCATAAAACACAGAAAAAAATGTAATCTGAAATAAATCAACCAAATTTTCTTTTATTAGTTCATCAGCTTTGACTTTATTAAGCAATTAACTTCACAGTTTAACACCCACAAATTACAGACTTCTGTAGTGGCCACCATTGCATTGGACTCTATGAAATGGGATTGACATCCTTCCTCTAAGAAGTAAAGTGTAGCAATAACATGCTTTTCATTTTGAACTTGGGAGATGCTTCAAAGTTGTTAAAAACAAAACAAAGTAGTTGCATAAATTCACATCTTGGAGAGGATTAAAATTCTGACTACAAAGTAAGATGTCTCATAGCTCAGAAGATTAATTTTGAGTCCTAGAGGTGTACCATGCTAAAGCAGCTAAAAGTCTAGATCAAGCAAAACAGTTAAGAATATACCCAATGCTATGATATGTAGTATGGATGGCCTAGTGATACATTCCAGCTTCCAAGAACCAGCCTAAAAATTATAATTCAGTATGTCATGTGTTTCACATACCTGTAAGAAGGCAATGGCTAGCCAGAGTGCAGCAGACACACCAAATCTTAAAATGCGGCTCCAAGGAGCTATGTAACTCTCACTGCTTCTTGTAAGACTGGAAGAAGAATCCATTAAAGCCAGGTTTGAAAATCCCACCACCTGAAGAGATAAGAAGGTCAGTATAACGACATGAGGCAATGAATAGTATTAATTATGACCCTGTTGTTTCCATCATAACAGGAAGTAAGAAGAAAAAATTAGGAAAAATGGACCTGGGAATAGTAGCATGTTCACTAGGATAGAGCTCAATTGTGTGATCCAGTGTTATTACTGAGAAACATAATTAAAAACATAAACTCTACGTATATGTGTTGATACATAAATTCAAAAATATACGCACCTAAATCTCATGACAAGTCAACATTAATTTTTACTGAAAAACTCCAAAGGATTCTACTGTTAGACTGCATAGGGATATTATTTCTGCCAAATTTCAGCTTTTTGGTCCTATATATTCCAGTGTTAAAACAAATTTTTTATCTGTTTTGCAACTGTAATAAATGGATTTTTTTGTTTTTATTGAATATATATATATTTCCCTTCACTGTCTTTATAGCTGAATCTATTTTAAACAAACAATCTAGAAAAAGTTCCCAAATAAAAAAGATGAGAGAAACACTATGTCTTGGAACACTTAAGAGGTGAAAATTTTATTAAAATCATTCAGAACTGAAGCTGTACCAGAAACATATTTGAGGTGGGTTGACCCCCACCACAGCGGGATGGGGAACAGGAAAAGCAAAAGCAAGAAGACTTGTGGGTGAAGATAAAGACAGTTAATAAGCAAAGAAAAGGGAAAAAGAAGGTGAAAAAAACCCCTATGACAAGTGATGCAAAGGCAATCACTACCTCCCTCCCACAAGCAGACCGATGCCCAGCCAGTCCCCAGAAAATCCCTCCCCTCCATTTTTATTGCTAAGCATGATGGTATATGGTATGGAATATCCCTTTGGTCAGTTGGGGTCAGCTGTCCTGTTCTCCTCCCAGCTTCTTGCGCGGCCCCAGCCTACTCGCTGGGGGCCTTGACGCTGTGCAAGCGCTGTTCAGCAATAGCCAAAACACTGGTGAGTTATCAGCGCTGTTTTAGCCACAAATCCAAAACACCGCACTCCATGGGCTGCTATGAAGAAAATTAACTCCATCCCAGCCAGATCCAATACAATACTGAAAAGCTCACTTTCGATGCCAGAGTGCTATCTGCACTAGCCATGTAGTCAACACTGCCACGGCGACCAGTGCCAACCAAGCGGCTGCTTTGGTGCCAGACACGAGGCCTGAGGGGAGGGAGATGCTTTCCAACTTCCTCCAACTATTATTTTTCCTGGCTTGTTTTCTACTAGTGTGCAGCCTGTCACCATGATCAATGAGAACTGAACAGTCACTTTATCAAAATTGGTAATCCAAGAAGACAGGTTTTGAGCAATACAGAAGTTCCCCCTTGTAGTGAGCAGCTGAATGCCCCCCGTGCATTATACTTCTAGGGAAACTACATTCCAAACTCCAGCATGACAATGAAAGTTATAAAGATTATCTGAGGTTGTCACAAACACCAATTTTAGCCTATTTAGATACTTTTCATGACTTCCTTCACCATCAGTGGCGAAAAAGGGAATGTCCAGAGTGAAATTCATAGCAGGAATTATAGAGCAAGATGTTAATCACTCTCTACTAAGAGTAGCCTCTCCATTATAGTAATACCAGGAGCCTATGAAGAGTAACCTGAGGAGACTAGTTAGTTTTGGGAATACGTGCTCTCTTTTCTCCCATTCCTTCCTTGTAACATGGCACAGAAGTTGTTCCTAGCCAGTATTTACCAACAGCAAATATACTGATGTAGTGAATAAGGAAAGTTTGGGGTTTTTTACTGTATATAATTTAAAAGAAAAATAGGAAATTTAAGAACAGAAATATAAAAATGAATAAAAATATTGAAAATATGTAGAAGAACCTCACATAAACAACTGTATGCTACACGCTTTAAGAATACTTCCCAAAATAAAAGTACTTACCAAAATACAGAAGAAAGAAACCAAAATGTTTTTGAAAAGCTAAAGTACAATTTCTCACATATCCTTAAGCTGTAACTGAAGGCACACTGCCTTGTGTTATGCCATCAGGAACAGAACTGGCACATTTCATTTCCTGCTTTATAAAAGGTCACTATAGCAAATTAGCAGGAAAGAAGCTCAGTTCAGATAAATATGAAACCAGAAACAAAGCTGTAGGCTGTGGCAGGAGGGACCCAGTAGGCAAATAAAGAATTGAGTGTGTACACAGATTTATCACTCTCTTAAGCCATTTAGAGTAACTCATTACCTTAAAAAAAACAAACAAAACTAACAAAGGTCTCTAAGGTAAATAAAGGTTGGTGGTTTCTTTTTCTAAGTCTTCCTTAATGAAATATTGCAATGACCTATACATACATACATATAAATTAAAAAATGTGTTAAAATAATTATTTTACTAAGTAACGTTTTCAAGTGAACTTGAAGGTCATCCACTATTACCACAGAGAATGCAAGAATTAAAACCCAGACTCTTATGTTACAGCCTGGTTGTGAATCATAAAAAATTAATAACAGTAACAATGATAAATGTAGTAATAATACCTCCAGAAAAAAAAGAACTGCAAGCACTTGAAAGAGGGGATTTATCTTCCTCACTGTCTGAATTTCATTCCATTCATTTGCTATAAAATATGTCCTCCATATGCTCACAGGTGCAGCAGCACTTTTAATAACACCTTCACCTAAAAAGAATACATACAATAAAGCTCTGAAATTTAATACTTGAGAGTAATACTCGAATTTAACCAAAGCTGTTCATACAAACAAGCATAGTTTGAGTTACCTTCAACTGCTTTAAGAACTTTGCCCTTAGGTCTTTCCCAGTCAATAAAGAAAATATCTATAGCGAGTTGTGAAACCAGCAATTGTAAGAACTGCAGAACCTAAGAGAGAAAAAGGAGAAATATAACAAGTAAGGACAGCAACAGAAAATAGACAAAGATGAAGAAACAGTCATTGCACATGTCATTCATTAAACGTAACAGGTAATATACTTGACTATACTTGAGATGAGATTGCAACTTTGTTACCAACTTTTGATGTACCTTTTTTTTTTTAATTTAAAAGCTTGGAGTAATGGTAAGTCATGTGGCAATGTCCAAAATAATGAAGAAAATACAGCAAAGTAACAAATTAAAAAAAAATTGACTAAGTATTTTCCTATAACATATTAACCTGTATTATGAATTCCAATTCAATATAATACTCGTAATTAATAAAATACTTGTGTGTCCCATGAAGACAGAATACCGATCTCTGAATTCTACAAATATGCTTGAACAGAATTATTTTAATCTGTCTTCTTTTTAATCAGGAACTGACAGCACTTACATTCTGCTTTAAAAGAAAGCACTTGCTTTCTTGATATGGTGTTATTTTGTTTGGGTTTCTTTACATCTTTATCCTTGAAAGAATAATTTTCCATAGATCATCTTCCTTAGACATTTGTTTCCCTTTAAAGACTCCACAAAATAAATGTCTATGGAAAAATGACTTAATTCTTAGAATAAAATAATTGTTTACATCTATACACTAATAAAATGAACTGTACAAGATGTTAAAAACAAGCCTACTGAAAATCTACAGGAGGAAAATAATATTTACCTTTAAACTAAACGCACATGCTATATATGTAACAAAATCTTCTTCTTGAGATGGAAGCGGTAAAAGGACAGAGACAAACTGCTGAGCCTGTAATTGAGAAGTTACATTGGAACAGTGTAGATGGCATATGTAACAACATACTAAGTGCTAAGTGTGAAAAACGTTTTGCAGAAAAAGATCAATATTTAATGTGCAATCATTTTGAATTTGTAAAATATTTTAAGAGACTGTTAAGCAGACTGCAAGTACAATGAATCCTAA
>NW_008794963.1:1801499-1827372 GCF_000699145.1 Aptenodytes forsteri | reverse complement strand
AAAAAAAAAAAAAAAAAAAAAAAAAAAAAAAATACTTACTTTGAAGAACACAAGCCAATAAATCCCTGTGCCCACTGTGATGACAAAGAAAACATTGGCAAGGTCTCCAGCATAAAACAGTAAGAACTTCAAAACCGTCTGCAATTATAAAAACACACTGTAGAGATCTGTAAAACTAATTAAGTAATGCATATGTACATTTATATAAAATGTTATGCAGCTCACACAACAGGAAACTTTAGTACTGAAAAGTAGCCTTGAACAAAATTATTCTACTATGGTCATATATTTATGGTATATTCAGTATCTGAAACTCCTACATGCTAGTCTTTGTTCAAAGAAGAACTGATCTGAAAACTAAGGCCGCTCAATTGATCAGAATAGCTCTGTAAATACCTTTATTTTTAACAAAAATATTTCCTAAATGACAACATCAGAATCCAAAAAAATGCAAAAAACCTACTTCCCCAAGTGAGCCTAAGTCCAGGTCACAGTTCTATGAAGCTAGGCTAGAAATTATTTCAGTTACCTTACGAAACATAATAGTTATATCACAGGGAACGATAGCAAAGGTCTCCTTAAAGAGAGGAAGACGTGTCCCTTTTTAAGTTACCAGCTGTTTATACCTGCAAGTCAATTATAGAGCTTCCTGTACGCCTCTTCCAGCCTGCAGTCTTGAGAAGGGACCATAACACTGCAAGCCCACCCAACACACCCAACGTGATCTGAAGAGAATGAAAAATTATTTGCGGATATTTTTAAAAACCACAAAATAGAAGTAAATCACTGTATTGACAAATTAAAGAGCAATACAACTTACATCAGTCTGAATCTGAGCCTCTGACTGATTCATCTCATAATTGACTGAGAAGGAAACCTGAATATTAAGATACAGGAAGTAAATATGCATAGAAATTCTGAAATACTACAACCATTATAGACAGTGGTAGTTTTCACACTTTTAGTTGGTGGGAATTCCCATCTAGGGCTACTATACAAGTACAACATATACCTTCTTTTCCTGTATACATCTGACCTGGTGTGCTACAGTGCTAGGCTAGCATGTGCTCTGCTACACTTAGTGCAGATTTTACCAACAGTAATGCTGGGAATGGATCCCTGCTATCTGCAAGTTACTAGCCGTACCTAATTATAATCCTTTCAAATCCACATAATTTTTTTCCTTCTGGAAGGTGACACCAAAGGCTTGATACTTGCCCTTTTATCAGTGTTGATTAAAAGTAACTTTAATGTAATTACACCAATATGCAAAATCATAAAGTGAGCTCTTGCATAGCTCAGTCACCAATTTTTTTTTTCCAGCTTGAACGACAAAAATTGTCATGCAGCATCAAAATTGCTCCCTCTAGTTTAAATATCTATCTGACCTAAGACCTATTTTGACTTTGGTCTGAAAGATTTGTACAAGGAAGAGAAAATTGTCTTGGTTTTATAACATTCTGGCCTGAATCTTTGTCACTGCGAGACTAAAGTTAACACAAGTATGATAATGAATAGTATTTTTAATTCTGTTTAAAAAAAAGGACAAAACTCCCCAAAACCAATCCCTCCTCCCCCCTGCCTTGGCTTCCCAAAACATTTGTTCCTGTCAGAGCTCATTCTATCACCTCACTTGGATTTAAGTCTAAATATGCTCAGTTACTAGAAGCTCAGTGTTTATAGAAATCGGAAAGAAATTCAATCTATTCTTTTACTTGCATAAAATTTGTTAAATGCAACAAGACATACAAAATTCACAACACCTAAGTAGATCAGATGTAGATGTAAGGGTGAAATAGTGTAACATAAATTAGAGAAACTGAAAACCATTGATCCTGCCATCGCCATTTGAATGAATTATTTTCTAAAAACAGTGCTGTTTCTGTGGTTAAATAAAGACATCATTTAGGCAGGGAAGAAGTGTCTGACTAATTTTTCTATCTTTCTAATTCCCTGTCTCTTTCATGCAGCTAATATGGAACACAAGGAATGGTTCTAGCACCAGAAATTTCTAGCTAGATGTCTATCTACACTGGAAGCCTGAACTGTTGAAGGTTGATAAGCAGAAAATATTAATATTACAATTTTTGTAATAGCAGAATGATTATTCTACTATATTAAGCTCAACATTTTCACTTTTTTAAGCAGTGTGATCCAACAAGCAAACAAGGCACAGGGATGGGACATCTGAGCTGCTGCCCATCATGGCAGGCAAAAGGGCAAGTAGGAAATGCCCCTTCTGCATCTGCTACAGCAGAATGTGGTGGCTTTCAGTAGAGGAAGATCCCCCAAACTGGTCTCCAACCCCTCTGGGTACAGATTTTTGGATTATTTTACGTTAATGCTTAGAGATGCGCTGTAAAATAATACACAGCAGACAAAACACTTAAGGGTGTTTTAGATACATTACCAATATTTTAACTTAAACTACAGGTGACCTGAAATGTCTGTGTCATAACAACCTCCTCTTAAGGCATTGCTTTAAATAAAATTATTCAATTTCTTGCATAAATTGCTGCTTTCAGTGCATTGCGTAGAGTACTTTTCCTGTTATTTTCTGTGCGTATAGTTTTATCTGAACTGTAGCCTAATTTAGCATTACACAACCAATTGTAAAATTCTAATACTTTAAGTTAAAAAAGACTCAAGATAAATTAAAAAGAAAATACTTTTACCTGCTTTGTTTTAAAAGCTTTACATTTTAGTGAAAACTTGCAACTTCAAAACTGAGCAGAACTAGAAACTGCTTATTAGATTTTTACAAACCCCCCTAAAATGTTCACTCAACTGGCATTCCAACAGAACTAAAAGTATGATTAACAGATCAGGTCAATTAAGATAGCACAAAGATCTCACCATCACACTCTGGGTTTCAGGGTTTTGGACAAGCACATCTGTGTAAGCAATAGTAAGTAGAGGAGGGTAGATAGTTCCTCTCTGAGTATGGGATACCAGACGAATACTGCAGAAATACAAACAGAGTATTATTTTTAATACAGAAAATGGATGAGTTGCTTGGAAAGTATTGATTGAAACTTGTACTAATAAGAAAATACTAAATGAACAGAACAACCTGATCAATAAAATGTGAGTTTCAAACCCAATGACATGGCAATTCACATTTTAAAAGCAAGCAGTGTACAAAGGCATGTACACAAATATATAAAAAGAAAAAAGCTGGGAAGGACTGCTTATTTGTGAGAAAATACCTGAATCAATCTTTACCTACTGCTCACATTATGATAGCTGCAACTGAAGTCAATTCCAAAGGTAACTTTTCTCAAAACATTACAGAATGACCTTTTCTAGATTTATTTTGAATGTCTGGCATTATCCTTTTTTCCAAGGGGGGGTGAAAGGGGGTTCTCCTAACATACGTAGGCTAATCCTTATTTTTTGAAATAATGTAATATGTAAGTCTCAGCAAATGGAGTTAGTACATTAAATTAATCTTCAAGATGATTACTTGTATGGATCAGTATTCAGTGCTACTCAGCAATCTTTTTAACTAATAAGTTGTGAAGAAGAGCTGAAGGAAAAGGGAGATCCCAAATTTTGGACAGTCATCTCAGAGGAAGACATTACATAAAGAAGGAGAAAAAAAGGTTCTTCCAAAACATATTCCAGTTGAGATGAACTATCAGTAACGACCCTAACAGGCAGTCTCATAATTTCAGTTAAATGACTACAAGCCTATTCTGGATTGTCCAACAGAATAGGCAACAGTTTGTAAAAACACGGCAAAAAAGAATATGGAGTATGAAATTGCACCCTTGTATAGTCAGTAACATAGACATTGAAAAAGAATTAACAGAGGAGGTTTTAGGTCTTTCCAAATGACACCTGCTTCTAAGAGGTGACTGAATGCCTGCTAACTTGCATTATGCATACATAGTCTGATCCATCTTACCTGGAAAGTAATCACAGTAATTTTAACGCCCACAAGTCAATGTTACGTTTTCTCACTCACTCATCAGAACAACCTATGGAAACTCTTGCTATTTCCAAGTATGCAATGGAAAAACCAGCACAGGACATATTAAAAACAACATAATAAAACAACTTTCTTTTAAGACAATAAAATGCAGACTGCACAAAATGGGCTTTATTTTCTATGGACTATATATTATATGCAATTAATCACCTTATTGTTATTTTGCTAGCAATTCGTATTACTCTTGGCAGTTTTCCCAAGTCATTCTCTTTTCCACTTAGCGTATCCACCAAAAAAAATCGACGAGTCAAAAGCCAGTTGTTCATATTACTGCCTTTGAAAAAACATGACAGTCACATAATATTTAAAAAACTAATTCAACACACAAAAAGAATGAAATCTACTAGAAATGATACATATAACTGTACGATACATATAACTGTGTTCAGGACACAAAATTATTTATTTTCAACTTAAATACATAATGAAATTAGATTACTTTATTTGCGCATATTATTGATTGGGCTGGTATATGCAACCAAAGCCTGCATTTAACACTATCAGAACTTGCCCACAAAATATTAAATTCTTAAAACAGAAACAACTTATGGTGGGTTGTGGTATCTTTAAAAACAACTCAGTAACAGTAATTAATACAAATTCTTTCTATTTGAAGTTATTCAGTTTAAATTCACGGAAATGTTACTATGACAGTCTTACCTTGATTAACAAACATTTCACTGTATTGAAGATTCAAGTTTAAAACTGGCACGGCCCAAAGATATTGTTGTCCATTGTCACCATTATATTCAAGGAATAGGTCATAAAAGATTGGATTAGCAAAATCCAATAAAATCTTGGAAACTGAAATTTTGCACTACAAGAAAAAAACATTAAAATAAAAAGATCACTTTAGCCATTTAATGATTTTATCAAGTTGTGGATTCCTCCCCTACAAAATTATTGTGGAATCTGTCCCATTTCTTTGCAAAAGACAAGGCATTCCAGCTATTTGCAAGCAATTACAAAGCATTAATGTTTTTATACAAACCTCTTGGAAATGACTTGCAATTGACTAGAATGACTAATGCGGAGAATGAAGCTTTGCTAACATTTTTCAACAGATTAGGAAAAAATATCCTAGCAAATTTCACAAACATAAAATTTAAACCAGCATAAACACTGAAGTCAAGAAACAAACGCTGAAGTCATGGAGTACTGTGTCTGGTTCTGGGCTCACCAGTGCAAGAGAGAAATGGAGCGACCTGATATAGTCCAGCGCAGGCCACTAAGATGATAAAGGGACTAGAACATCTCTCCTATGAGGAAAGGCTGAGAAAGCTAGGACTGTTTTCCCTGGAGATGAGAAGGCTCAGGGCGGATCTTATCAATGTGTACAAATATCTGAAGGGAGGGTGTACAAGACAGTGCCAGGCTCTTTTCAGTGGTGCCCAGTGACAGGACCAGAGGCAATGCGCACAAACTGAAATAGGAGGTTCCCTCTGAGCATCAGGAAACACTTCTTCACTGTGAGGGTGACCAAGCACTGGCACAGGTTGCCCAAAGAGGTTATGGAGTCTCACTCCTTGGAGATATTCAAAAGTCGTCTGGACACAGTCCTGGGCAACCTGCTCTAGGTGGTCCTGCTTGAGTAGGGGGTTGGAGAAGATGACCTACCTCCAGAGGACCCTGCCTACCTCAACCATTCTGTGATTGTGTGAAGAAATTAAATGTGAAAGTAGTTAGTTTTCTGCATATGTGAACAACAATGCAGTCTTTAAATACTCATATAACACGTCCACAATGTTTTCTCCAAAGCTGTAGGAAAAAAAAAGTGATGCATACAATCCATGAAAATAAGTACATTAAAAATACTCAGTAAGTTAATATTTATTGGTATTTGTATTTAAATCCAGTAATATTAACTGTTGTTAATACTTAACAACAGGTTCTACAAACGTAATGTATCAAATACATAAGATTTTAAAAAGTACAAAAAAAAAGAATAACCATACTCGACCAGTTCAATGATCCTAAATAGGAAATAAGTTTCCATTCTACTGAAATATGGATTAAACAACATTAAACAATATGGAAGAGTAAAAATATTTAACAAAGATCTGTCAAAATTATTTGGTAAACACTTTAGTTTTTAAGGACTAAAGCTTTGACAGCTATTACGCTACAAGACTTTCACACCACCCAAATAGCAGCCAGAGTTTATATATTTTTACACTGCAACACATAATGTGGGGAATGGTTTTGAACGTAGATGAGTTAATAAATAATATTAATGGATATATAGGTATTAGATGCTGCGCACACATATAGTTTTATAAAAATAAAGATGTTATTTCTCCACCCCTCCAAAGAGACTACCACCTTCCCATTTAACACGTGACAAAAATTAATGAAGCTTTATTGCTGGCAGAACCATGTCTGTGGCTGACTAAATTTAGCATCTAAGTATACACAAGCTCAAGTGCTCTACCCCTTCTCCCTTTCCTGGTGTTTAGTAAGGTGTGAAAACTCCAATAGTTTTTCCCATAGTTAAGACAGCTAAAGAATCTCTTTCCTCTGATGAGTCATCTGTTCGATTAAAACTTGCCTTCAGTCTCTTTATTGAATCCACTGAAATGAGGGAACAGATTAAAGAGTTAATGGGGACAACATATAGGCATGGCACGATTGCATATGCTTTCTTTCCATATGAAACCTGGCCAAAGATGGAGGCAGGAACATTAGAAGTTACAACACAAAGTACATGACTGTCAGAATTCAGGTATTGTGTTCTTCCACTGATAAGTCAGCAGCCTCACTAATACAAATGCCAGTTCAATTTATTTTGATTATCCTATGTAGTAAACAAGTTTTGTGATGTATAGTTAAATAATTTTTTAAAAATATATTTATTTCACTCAATAATAAAAAAATTAAAATAAGCAACGGTTTCACAAGAAAGAAGTCCATGTTGCAGCTTATGGCTAAACTCCAGAGGTCCTTCAATATGCACTGAATTACTGATGATATACAAAGCAACTTAATTCAAAATTTAGAATAGCATTTTATCTCTTACTTACACTTTGTTGGTAAGTTGTTCCAAATGCATAAGCTGCATTCAATTTAGTTTGGGTATCAGGACAAAGCTGAACAAAACATAATAATAATTAGGTTAATTCAAAGGAATCATTTTCTCACATGAAATATTCACAAGTACCCCAAGCAGTTTATGTATTCACAGTTCTCACAAAAGATATTTTGTTCTATTTTTTAAGAAGAGAGGGATTGATTTTGAAGAGTAAACACGATTATTTATTGTACTAATATTGGTGTTAAAACTCTGTTTTAGCTTATTCTTACTTGCATAGTATTTTTCAGTTCCATCACTGAAGTTGAAATCTGTGGACAGCAGCATCCAACCAGGCAAGAATAATCTTTCTGGGGACTGAATGTTCAACGCACTGTGCTGCGTCAAGCTTTATTAGTGGCTTCTGCTAAATCCAAGAATCCCATAAGAAAAGAACTCCACATTCATATTGCCCCCTTTCTCTTAAGCTAGCATTCTCAAAGGATCAAAGTTATCATGGCGAGTAACAGATTTTTTTTTTCCTTTTTCAGTGTAACTTTTACATTTTCTGCAAAGACCAAGTCATTCTAAGCAGAAGGCAGAAAAACGGGCCAAATTCTAACTAAATGAGCACGGCACTTAGGGGAGGGCATAGCCACTTTCCAAAATGAAAATCAAGTCTAAATTTACATAAAACACAATTCTATTAGCGTGCAACTGAAATTCTGGGAATTGCTAAAATTATGCATTGAGGTTGCTTTAGCACTGCAATGTCTTATCATCACACACAATCTATTACATTAAAAGAGGCTTTGAATGAAAAGCTATTCCTTTCCCATGGATTTTTGATAGCTACTAAAAGCTCTGCATTTAGGAAATTAATGTGTCCCAATAAACCTTAAAATCTATGTCAGAATATCTCATTTTCTATGCACAGTAATTGGCTTAGTAACCTGTTTGCTCAGACACTAGTTTTCCTTAAAATTTGAGAGGCAGATGCAAGACAGTTCATCCTGAGACAATAACAAAAGAAACAGCAGTCACTATCTAAATCCTTAATGTCAGCTGCTCTTCTGTAGATACTGGAGCATTTGAAGTGATGTGCTCCAAGAGTGACATGAAGAGACTAGAAAAGGGGACAGACAATTCCCAATTGTTCTTGCTATTGTTGCCAGCCTAGGGAATTGCTGAGAGTGCCTAGATCACCACTGGACTGCTAAACAAATTCTACTCTGTAACATGTTTCGTAGCTGCCAGTTTCTGCTGTTAGGCTAATTACTATTGCGCTTTCCACTTGCTTCTTCCTTGCGTTTTTCACACCCTATACAGCATGGTACTGCTGAAGTAGAATGTGCGTGTGCCACTGAAATCTGAGCGTAGAGTGTCCAAGAGTACTGTGAATCCTCTAGCCAGTGTTCCCCAATTCTACGTAAAGCCTCCCAGCAAGTTTTTATAACTTTGTTATGAAAAAGCCAGGCAGATGCTGGCCAAAGTGTATATTTTATATTAAAACCAAAAGAAATTAACATACAAAAAATCCCAAGAGAACTGAAAGAAAATGGGGTGGTAGATCAGTTTTCCTACCTCTCTTGATAGTGACATAATCACTGATTTGCTTGGCATCCCCATAATGTGTGAAAACAGGTGACAACATCCATAGGGACATACTCCCAGAATTTTCTATAAATGTATGTGGACTGAGAGCTAAAGAATATACTTTTCTCACCAAGAAAAAGAGGGCTAATAATAAATTACGTTCATGGGTAACTGTATGCTGAATGGAAGAAAGAGATAGCTGGTTCTAAATGACTACTGCTGTTTTTCAGAGCTTTCCAACGTTCCAAGTTTATATTGGTCCAATGGATGAGGGCAATGTTGCTGAACTTACATTTTTGATTTTGTAGAGATCATCGTGAGCAAGAATCAAGGGCTATTTTCCCTAGTCTAGCTCTATGGTTATCTTACAAACGGTCACTACCGTAGTAACCAAACTCTTGGCTTTTGTCTTAATTTGGCTAAAGGCAATCAGAACGTTATGGTATCAACAAAAGATAATTAAAATCAAATGTACCTGCAAGATGCCTCCTTCCAAATTTTGCCACTTAAGAAAGTTTCCTGCTGCATCAAATGAGGCTGCAATAAATTGCAGCTTTACATCCTGATGATGAAAAAAGATAAAGAAACAATGAAACTGCCATAAAGTGGACATACACATTTTAGGGACTGCTGTCTCACCGTTTGATGCTTCCCTAAAACTTTCAGCATAACGCTTCATTTTGATTTCTGCTTTGATTTTATGTTTTTAATCTTGGTTTTGGCAGTTTACTTTTTTCAAAAAACATACTTTACAATTCTACAGCTTCATTGGTGACGTGGAAGAAGTTCCAAAGGAACTTCTATACAGGTAGACATGCTCTAAATTAATCAGAAGTTTATGCAGATTTCTACTGTTTAACAGGCTGAGATCTCGAGGGCTTCCAGGACCTTCAGTCTTAGGAAGAATAACGAGTATTTTAGTTGTTAAAACAGAAGCTGCATTGCAACGTTGTTTAATTTAAAACACAACCTTTTAGAATATGGCTGAAAAAAATATTATTTTATTTCTGAGTCAGTAAGAAAACTTAACATAAATTTGGCAGTATAATCGACAAACAGGTTATCACTAGCACTACTTACTTTCTGTGATTAGCTTAACCTGAATAAACCATTCCAGTTATTCTAATTTTACAACAAATCTGTAAAATAAAATGCTTTACTGTTTGATTCCTTCTTAGAACTGTGGCAGTTAACAAGCTACTTAAGGAGTCCATCCCTCTCAGGGATGGATACCTGGCTTTGTTAACATTGAAATGATTGTTTTTCCTCACCTCTTTTTTTTTTCCTAATTCACTGTAGGAACAGGAAAAGGCTGAAGTAATAGACTGAATCCATCACTGATACCACTCAACTTGTAGAGATTTGTAACAGAGATATTAAGGTTGATATAAATGAAGTATGGATAGAAATGTGTGTGTAAGCACCAGAAGCAACAGAAGGAAAGGGTTAAACACCGCATAGCAATAATGAAGAATATTATTCCCAGCAATAAAGCTGAGAAATGGGTTCTGATAAAACCATGGCACAGACAACTTGTCAGCAAAAGATCATGTGCCTTGGCACCAGGAGAATGGCAGCAAAGTTACAGTACCTCACATATACCCCTCTTTTTCCAATTAGCACACCAGGAAAACTGACAAAAGGATGTATATATTTCAAACAAGGGAAAAAGACCAACTTTGCTTCAGATTTATGGAGACTGAAAGAAACAAGACTCTGAAGCAAAGAACAATGCCAAAACAACTATTAACTCCTAAGGGGTATAAAAGATTTGTCTAATTACTAGTTCATCACTGCCAATCCAGAAGAACGCTGGGGACGTAATGAGAACTTAATAGCTGGCATCTCTTGTTCCTTGTGTCACACACAATTGATCCTGGTCAGACCACTCAGGCAAGCACACCTTGGCGTTATAAGAATGGGGGTATGAGAGCGTGAGCAAAATAAACGTGTGAGCAAGTGAGTGTAGGTCAGTAAAATCATCTTACCTAGAGATTTTTTACATAAATATCATCTTCCTCTTCTGTAAGATCTCACACTGAGTTTTGTCACACTAACTGCCTAAAAATTATGTTTAGTGGAGCCACATCTGCAATGAATCTAAACCTGTTCATGTGATTATGTCCTCTTCAAAATGTCTGTTTCCCCATGTCTACTACCCAACACCTACCTTATCTGTTCCTTTAAAACTGAAGATTGTAGGGAAATGATTTGCCTCAAGCACTTGGGATGCTAATCCTGGTTGATCACCGTAATATAGCCATGGAAGATTATGCCTCCTGAAAACAATTACAATGTTTTTTCTAAAGAAACATAACGTTTTGCATCAAAGAACATTTAGAATAACAATTTCGATAAAACACTATTAAAGACTGAAGTTATGGAAAAGGCAACTTACCAGAAGGCTATTGAATGAACAATGCCTAGCCTTGCTGTATTGACATAAATATACTGAAATAAACCACAGGCATCAGTACTTGAAGAACTCAGTGAGTTCATATTCATTACACACATATTTCCAAGAGCTTGGCATGCTGTTAGATTGGAGTACAACTGCAGTGGAGAAACACAAGAACACAGAAAAGTATTTATTTACCCTTCCTTTCAGTGAGGCAGTCATTAAATTAATGTTATCTTTAATAAGCCACTCCTAAATCCTCATTTTTACTTGAAAGTGATTTCATTTTGTCAACACCTAGTATTTTCTTCCAGCTATGCAGGTTCCATATTTTTATAGGTCTGCAGATGGCAGCATGAAATCAATGCTCTCACTTTTTCATTTATTTTAGTTGCATCAGCTAGATGGTATGATGTGACAGAAATGTCAAAATCTGCATTTAGAAAACAAAGTAAGAATGAAAATGCTTAACATCACTTAGGCTGTATGACAAAGATGACTCCATCAAAGATCTAAGACTGACAACTATAGCTGCATGTATGGTAAATGTCTTCTTTCCAGTTTTTCTATTCTGCTGTTCCTAAGCTACGTTGTATTTATACCATTGTTCAATTTTGGTAAACAAACCACTGCCATGTGATAGGCAGAAGTGATGCCTGGCATCTGTGCACAGTGATCACTGCGCTAGTATTAACTTGCCAACTCCTATTGCCTTTGTGTGGGTCAGATTGGCAGTTGCACATTACACTCAGGCAGCACCTCTGAAGAGCTGAGCAGGCTGAGGTAGACAAACAGGATAAACTTATGTAAGTGATGAGGATAGCCTCAGTTTGTAAGAAAGAACGGGTTAAGTAGGAGAATACATCTCAGAGCTGTGTGTATGAGATGGTGATGGGAGCAGCCACAAAGGTGATCTGGGAAAATACTGAACAGAAGTCTGCTGAAATACTAACAGAGAGAATGCCTGCCAGCCTGGGAACTGCTAGCCTGGGAACTAAGCCTGCGAATCAGAAACATCCTTGAGAAGTGCAGGTGGGTACCTAAACACCAGAGACAACCTGAGATACCATCAATAAGCACAAAACCAAGGAGCTGTAACAGCAACTTATCATCTGGAAAGGTGAAAATAGTCTGGAAAATACTTTTTCATGTTTCTCTTTTCAAATGGAAAAGAGGGAAAGCATTCTAAGAAAGTAGGAATTGGCAACTGCTATGGCTATTCTAGCTGAAAGAGCAGAAGAGCAGTCTGGAAAAATAAAAACTGGTCTGAGAGAATATAACACATCATCATCTATCGGCTGTTCCAGGTGGTGCTGTCTTATGCCCCTTATGTCTCTGCGATACAAAAATGACTTATTTTTTACCCAAAATGGAGAGTGAATTTGTCCCTGTCTGTCTCTCTCTCTCTCTCTCTCATGCACACACACACACACAGAGAGAACTCCCTCTGCACAAACTTTTCTATGAGCTCTCCTAGGCAAGTTATTGGACCATCGCTGGGGACACCTGGCTGACTCTAGACTCTGTGACGTGGATCATCTTCGAAGTGAGACTTTGTCGTTGACTTTGAGGCCCCACTTCTGGGAGCGGTTTGGTGAGCACTGTACTGGTACTATTTTGACTAATATATATACATAGGCACGCATATAGGTAATTGATCATAAGTGTATTTGCTGCTTTACTAGTGATAATTTTCTAATAGTGAAATATACGCTTGCTGCTACTATTGATTGCTGCTACTATTGTAATACATATATACTTGCTTTATTAATCATAAGTATACTCACTTTACTAGTAGTAATCTGTAATAAAGAAACGTAGGAAATGAAGACTCGGTGTGCTTGTGTATTATGGAATTCTGCAAACCCACTGTTGTGATCTTTATACACCCGTAGGCCAGGTAACCCTTTGGGTCGTGACAGATTGGGAGAAAAGGTAGGGCCTAAGAAGTTAAAATCTGATTTTGAGGAGAGAAATACGGAAGGGAAATGAGGATGTGTGATAACAGTGTTGGTAAAAAGGAGGCAGAGGCATATCCCCTTCACAAGTATGCATGATTCTGTTCCCGCAGCCACTCTTCCACCCATGGTTACTGCCACCCAGACCAATATAATGGTAAATAACACCTGCATACATAAATCAAAGCAAAGCTAAAAAGGATGGCTCTATGGTTATCCTTCTCTATCCTTGTCCATCACAAAACAGAAAGATTAACTGGAAACCAAATACGAGGTAAAGACCAGCTGCAAATCAATACTGAATATGTAAGAAGGTAATTTTCTGAGCGATCCCTTACTGGATATACTCAGTAACAGTTCAGCAGGATCTTTTGTTTACCACCATTCACTTTCTGAAGATTCCAACCCCGGAGACTTGCATTAACACTGACTAGCACTCAATATCCTTTCTAAACATTCTGTATATATATTTCTTTCTTACATACTGTCATCTCAAAATACGGTTCTTTAAAAACAAGCAAGCTAACTTCCAAAAACTAAAGTGCTATGCTTTTATACAGAGTATCGCTTCTGTATAAAAAAGCAAACTGCAAACATTAATGAAACTCACCCAACAGGCAGAGGCTGAGGATTGCAGGTTTTTCAGAAACCATGCTGATGTCAGTGTTATACCCTGTAAATAAGGAACCACTTCACTGTCTTTGTTCAGAACAATTTATCCGTAACGTAACAGTCTGGAAAACTATGTCAGCTAAAAGATGCTACTTCTTTTTTTCTAAGAGCTTTCTGTCCTTTGTAAGTGTCTAAATCAAACCAGCTCAGTTCAAAACACAACCATAATGCAATAATTTGTTTCACTTCACTAAATTAGACAAAATATACACAACAAGAGCAGAAATATTTAACTTTTGAATACGGATTCTGTGACAAAGTTTTCTTTAACGCACAAGGGAAGTACTAACGATTTCAAGGGTAAGGTGTTGGCTGGGTGGTAAATTTAGCTCAGGACCAAATCTGCCAAATTAATTATTTCACAACCTGCTTTTTGTAACTACTCATATTTGAACTAAACATAGCTTTTGTACATACTGTAAGCAACTGAAAAGACGTTTTCAATAAAATATTATTTAGAAGACTGCATTTTCAGAAAGCAAGACCAATATTTGCTGAAGACTGCTTTTTGCTTTCTTTCAAGCAGTAGACTTTAACTTTAATTCATTTAACAACAAACTACATTTATTGGCCACATAGCATTTCCTGAATTCAGAACTACATGGAAAATGGTCCTAACTTTGAACAGATTTCACAACTAATACAAGTTCATTAGCTAAAACAATGAAAACACCTTCATTCTTCTCAATAGAACATATTTTCAATTATTAGCCAATTCAAGGAGTTCAACAATTTCATACACAACCTCAAATTGTATAGGTGTCCACTTTCTTCTATCAGCTTTAACCGTCTAACAAGTAAAAATGTCCTTTCAATCTTTATATCTTCTTTCAAATATTTAATATGAATACCAATTTTACATAGCAAAAAGAAAAAGAAATTAAAAAAACCCAGAGGCTCTCATGAACTCTTCAGCGCGTTTTTGTGATATACTGTGTGTTTTAAATACATACAATTAATACAATAGACCACAAACTACTTGTTTTGATACTAAATTCATGTACATTACTTCCCTTTTTCAGTTTCCAACAGGGCATGAATTTTCTTAAACATACTCCATTAGAACAATGCTTGCCTGGTCTACATGTCTACACTCTATCTTGATGCAAATTACCTTGCAATCACCGTGATCAGACAAGAAACCACCACCTTTGTTTTTCAGGAATGGAATTTAAAAGACTTACAGGAAGTAAATAATGAGCTAGCTTGAAAACGTTTTAGGATAAACACACTTACTAGCTGTCCAAAACGAACAGTTGCAACTCCTTTTGGGGGTAAGCTGTCACTAGCACTGAAACATAATCCCCCAGTCTGGAAAAAAAAAAAAACAGAAACAAAAAAATGGAAATTTATACATTTGTCAGCATAACTTTTCTTTTTCTGAGCTGCAATACAATAAGCATTCTTCTACTTACTAAAATGTTTGGGCTGCTGCAGTCACAAGACTTGCTTACATTGATGAATGTTTGTTCACATCTTACACACCTATGGATCACAAACATGAAGAATGCACTTACAATGTAGTTAAGTATGAGATTTAGTACTTAGTGAAAGCTGATTACATAGTATGCCTGATAACACTGCCAGCATCTTCACTAGTTCGAACTGAAATCCAATAGACATTACCGATTTGTTTCTGCTGTCAGTGAAGCAGAAAAGAAATGAAATAGTTAATTATCAAAATAAGAATTCTGTTTCTGCTTCCAATCCAACACCCGCTTGTAGTCACAATAAACAATCAAACCGAGCCACTGGTCACAAAGGACTTCAGTGAAGACAAAACATGTTGAGTTTGATACGGGGTATAGGATTTCCAGTTCACTGCTTTTAAAACTGTCATCCCAAAGATACAGACTGTTCCTCAAGAATATTCCATTTAAACAGAACATGACATGTTCAAATTTATCATCACAAAAGGGAAAGAATACTCACTTATTTCCTGACGCATCTGAAGCAGAGAACGATTGCTCACTTCCATTACAATGTATGCACAATGCTTCATTAAGCAAAATGCCATCAATACTTCTTTCCACTAAGTGGGAAAGAAAAGCAACTGTGATAAAATTGCATGATGCACAGTATGTCACGCAGGTTAAGAAAAGTGTGAAAAAATAAAGTGTCTATGCAGATCTAAAATAAATGCAACGACTTTATTTAAAAAAAAATCAAGAGCACAACTTGCAAATAACATCCACTATAAATGCATGTTCATATATGTGTATGTGCATTGTTTATAGCTACACACATGCAGTCTAGTTTTAATGAGCAGTGCAGTATTTCATGTCCAGTTTTGCTGTTCCTTTGTTATTTACTCTGAACTAAATTTCAAACCAAGGCTTCACTGCAAAGCTAAAACTCAAAATATCAAGTTTACAAATTACTGGAAAAAAATAATTTTAATTTTCATCTGAAATGATTCATGCAAATGTTACAAATTAAAAGTTTCAAAACTGTATCTTCCAGCCATTAAATCATTTGGCAAGAGATTTCAAGTCTAATTATTAAAAAAAAAGAGATACAAAGAGAATCAAAAGAATTACAATACTAATGTTCCTTCTGCATGTTAAATTACAGAATCAGCTTTGCTCTCAATATTTTACTATAAAGGCTTGGAATGTATTTTGTAACTCTCACAAAGTTTAAGGGAGATGATTTGGTATTCACTCTTTTACAGATTCCTTTTAAATTAATGATCTGGAAAATAGCGATTCTCAGAAATGTAACCAAAGCGGACATTAGTAATACCTATTCAAAGAATTACAGGCACACGGTAAGTCTTTTCCATCCTGTGTCTTTGATAATACGGAAAACTAGAGCTCCCAAGAGCTTTTTTGTTTTAGACCCTTGATGAAATTTACACTTTGCTCTTAGTGTTTTACTATGCAAGATAAGCAAAAATATAGTTAACACAGACACTAAAGTTAATAGTAAAATTAATTGTCTGTGTTTACCGAAATTCATCTGCAACTATTAGAGAGCATCAAGTAAGAGGAACAGATATAGGGAAGCACGTCGCAGGAAATCACAGATATAGGCATGTGTCTCAGGGAGGCATGAAATCCACTGATATTAATGCATAGTAGTTTGCTTGGCTTGCTCAGGCTATTCTGTTCCACCTACTCATATATGTATAATTCTTGTACTGCGAAGTACCTACACGTTATATCCTTCAAAACATTTTAATGTTTTTTCTTAGTCTATATTGGCATTGTTTTTATCCAAATTTTAATGCCTCCACCCAGTGCAAACCAGCTTAAAGGAAGTAATACACCAGTATTCATTTTTTGAATGTTTGCATTATAGTTTTTATTGCAATGAACACTGGTAGAGATTTATCTGCTGTCGTTCAGGAATGAGGTGTTAGATCAAGAGGAATGTTGAATTTTTACATTAGGTATGTAAACATATGTTAAATTTCCTTTCTTATTTAACAGAAGAGCATGCCTTAATAAACTCAAATATCTAAAATAAGCACTAATATCTCATAACTTGCATATATTTCTTACCTAATATTTCATTATTGAGGCATTTACATTTTCCTTCTGAAGTTAGGCCTTTAGGGCAAGTAATACAATTCCACCCATCTTGAGTAACTCCGCTCTAAAATAAAATGTAAAACTACTGTAATTTTAAAAATATAGACATCACCAAATATCTATGAAGAATGCCTGATCCAGCTGTTATTTACTAGAAAATGTGTTCAGACACGACATTGGTAACATTCATGAAGCTTTTAAAGATAAAAAAAGGCTAAACAATGTGGCAAAAGTAATTCCTATGCAGACACAGACTAAAAAACGTGTTCTTAAGTTTTTGAACCCATTAGCTAACACCCTTTAATGAAGTTACGAGTTCACTGAAAGTGTAAGGTTTAAAAAAGATACAGAGGTTCTACACTGAAAAAAAATAATGGATAAACATAACTGCATAAATAGACCTATGTGCCTATAACTATACAGAAGTAATGGAAATGGAGGAGTCTTAAGCCAAGCAGCTTCTATAACTGCATGGAATTTTGCACGTACTCAAATAGTTCACATCCACACTTATGTTCTATCACGAAGTAGCTGCACTACTAATTAAAACCAATGAGGAAATGGAAGAGAACTGCTCATCCTCAGGTGATACAGATGTTATTCCCTTCTCCACTACCATCATTTTATCTTTGCATAAACCCTGCCATAGGATCAAAGATGAATGCCACCATTACAGGAAAGAGAAAGAAACAGCAGAATGATCAAAACATCAATGGATATTTGTCAATGTCTTTGTCTAACGCAGCAAGAAGATGGAAAGAAGAGGGAAATTACTTACATTACCCGTTAGCCATTAAACACCTAACTTAAGCAACTAAGCTGGTCTCTTGAGAGTTCTTCTACAGTTATTGGAGAGAAAGAAGTATTCAGGAAGGCTCTCAACCTGAAAAGTTGTTTTTGCTGGAGAAAAATTATTTCTCTATTTACTGTAGCGGGAAAAAGCTGGTTAAGCCTGGTGCCTCTGGCTCAATGCTGTGAATATGAACCAAAATTACAGCTTAATTTGCCAAGAAAGGTAGAAAGAACTGACCAAATGACAAAGATATATATATAATTAAAGTAACGTAATAGCAGCAGCTCATTTTGAAGTAAAAAGATAAAGTATCATACATACATACATATCAGTATGAAGATACAGGCTAAATATTACAATAATAGGATTTATATAAATAAACAAATAAGATACCTCTGAGCTGAAAAGCGTCTTTGGCATTCTATAAAACAGTGGTCTCTGGGCAAGGATAACATAACATGAAGCAGAAAAGAAAAGCAGTGGAAGGAAATTAAACATTTAAAATACTCTTACTTTGTCTGTGGGGTCAAATTTATAATGAAAAAATGCCTGCAAAATAACAGTAATAAACACTTCTAAAGAGAAAAAAATTACTACCTATAAGCACAGTCTTAAAAATTCCCAAAGACTATTATGCAAAATAATTTTAAATTAATGAAAAATAACTTGCAATCAGGAGGAAATTTAAAATTTAAAAAAGCATTATTATTATTATGGCAGAGTATGAAAAGTTCAATACTCACCATATTTTCTGGGCATTTTTCACAAATAACGGAGGACCCACCATTACTAGAAACCATTCTGTATCCTGGCTGACATACACATGAACTACCTGGAAAAAAACCCCAAAAACAAATGCACTTTTAGTCTATATAAAACTGATTTTTTTTCACAGAATACTAAGGACAACTGCTATTGTTCTCAAGAGATCAATATAGATTATTAGATAGACAAATAAACCATCTGAGTGACATGTGCATGAAAATCACCTTGCGTTTTAAAAAATGTTCATGTTACAGTTTGTACAAAGATGTTTTAGGAAAATGTTAGTAGGCTGACTGATATACCGGGGGGAACAGGAAGCCAGAGCTTGTGTTTTTGTGGGTTTTTTTTAAACTATATCAGTTGGCCTAATAACAGATATAATCTCTCCCTCTAAATCTTGCCACACTGCCATCCTTAGCCCATCCTCTGTACACCACCAGCATTATATGTTTATATAGTTTTTATCCTTTGAACAGGAAGTCAGTCCTAAAAACAAAATGCTTATATGCAAAGGTTTTTCAAAATATAACTGTAGTTTGTAAAGTTATTTTAAACTCAAAGCTTTTAAAATTGTGCATGGGGATCAAGCTTTATATTAATGGTTTTCAGTGAATAACAGAACATAGTTAACATTTAGTATGAAATTAAAGTAAACACTACTTTCATGGCACATCATAGTGCACATCTGCTAGTGCTCAATAACTTTTTTCCCAGAAACTTTTTCAGTCTCACTATCATGGACCTCTCTCTGTACTTTTAAACACATACTACAAACCAAAATTGATTCTATGTACTAATAAATGGTACTTATTATTATTTATGCTTATTGAACTGTGCATATAAAAATCATGTAAAATTCTGTGAAAAGTTTTATAACCTTAAAATACATCCTCATGAGACCAGTTTTACAGAAACAACATTAGTCAAAATGATCAACCATTCATACTTAACTACAAAGAAGAAAAAGCCCAATAGGATCAGATCGGTGAAAAGACTTGAGTTGTGACATTCACTGTGATGATACCTAAATTTTTAGACATGTTGCTTGAAAGCAGAATCCACAGTGACGAGCTAGCCATGGAGTGCATGGGCAGACTTGTGCAATCCCAAGTGGAATTCAGACAAGACGCAAACAGCAGACTGACTGGCAGCTACCTACACTGCTCCCTTCAGACGCTGTGGAAAAAGAAAAATCCTTGACTTCCCCCTGGAAATTATCTCTTCTTGAAGCCCTTGAGTTAGAGGAAGATTCAAGCCTAAAAGGGAGTTATGGATCTAGACACCCACATTATCAGGGGGTCTGAAAACTATTACAGTGCATTTTTTCTGCAAGTAGACTACGGGGTTACTCTTTTAAGATACCATGCTGGTGGAGGAAGAGGTGACCAGCTTTTACGCAGCAGCTGTGAACACAGCCATCCGGATCACGGCGTCTGACTGAGGTACCAGTTCTGAAGAGAGATGCTGTTGGGTCTTAGTCACAAATTTGTTTCTGTACACACAACACTGAACTCCCACTTCTCTTGGACTGTGTATTTATAAAAGATGGACACTATCATACCATCTTATCTCCTAAAGTATTACCACCTGTATTTTTCATTTAGTACTCTCAAGCTGCATTGTGTATGCTCCAAGTTCCCACGTGGGACTTAGATTAGTATGCACACAGCCTGAAGATCTCAGACACTTACCTAATATTTCATTATTGAGGCATTTACATTTTCCTTCTGAAGTTAGGCCTTTAGGGCAAGTAATACAATTCCACCCATCTTGAGTAACTCCGCTCTAAAATAAAATGTAAAACTACTGTAATTTTAAAAATATAGACATCACCAAATATCTATGAAGAATGCCTGATCCAGCTGTTATTTACTAGAAAATGTGTTCAGACACGACATTGGTAACATTCATGAAGCTTTTAAAGATAAAAAAAGGCTAAACAATGTGGCAAAAGTAATTCCTATGCAGACACAGACTAAAAAACGTGTTCTTAAGTTTTTGAACCCATTAGCTAACACCCTTTAATGAAGTTACGAGTTCACTGAAAGTGTAAGGTTTAAAAAAGATACAGAGGTTCTACACTGAAAAAAAATAATGGATAAACATAACTGCATAAATAGACCTATGTGCCTATAACTATACAGAAGTAATGGAAATGGAGGAGTCTTAAGCCAAGCAGCTTCTATAACTGCATGGAATTTTGCACGTACTCAAATAGTTCACATCCACACTTATGTTCTATCACGAAGTAGCTGCACTACTAATTAAAACCAATGAGGAAATGGAAGAGAACTGCTCATCCTCAGGTGATACAGATGTTATTCCCTTCTCCACTACCATCATTTTATCTTTGCATAAACCCTGCCATAGGATCAAAGATGAATGCCACCATTACAGGAAAGAGAAAGAAACAGCAGAATGATCAAAACATCAATGGATATTTGTCAATGTCTTTGTCTAACGCAGCAAGAAGATGGAAAGAAGAGGGAAATTACTTACATTACCCGTTAGCCATTAAACACCTAACTTAAGCAACTAAGCTGGTCTCTTGAGAGTTCTTCTACAGTTATTGGAGAGAAAGAAGTATTCAGGAAGGCTCTCAACCTGAAAAGTTGTTTTTGCTGGAGAAAAATTATTTCTCTATTTACTGTAGCGGGAAAAAGCTGGTTAAGCCTGGTGCCTCTGGCTCAATGCTGTGAATATGAACCAAAATTACAGCTTAATTTGCCAAGAAAGGTAGAAAGAACTGACCAAATGACAAAGATATATATATATAATTAAAGTAACGTAATAGCAGCAGCTCATTTTGAAGTAAAAAGATAAAGTATCATACATACATACATATCAGTATGAAGATACAGGCTAAATATTACAATAATAGGATTTATATAAATAAACAAATAAGATACCTCTGAGCTGAAAAGCGTCTTTGGCATTCTATAAAACAGTGGTCTCTGGGCAAGGATAACATAACATGAAGCAGAAAAGAAAAGCAGTGGAAGGAAATTAAACATTTAAAATACTCTTACTTTGTCTGTGGGGTCAAATTTATAATGAAAAAATGCCTGCAAAATAACAGTAATAAACACTTCTAAAGAGAAAAAAATTACTACCTATAAGCACAGTCTTAAAAATTCCCAAAGACTATTATGCAAAATAATTTTAAATTAATGAAAAATAACTTGCAATCAGGAGGAAATTTAAAATTTAAAAAAGCATTATTATTATTATGGCAGAGTATGAAAAGTTCAATACTCACCATATTTTCTGGGCATTTTTCACAAATAACGGAGGACCCACCATTACTAGAAACCATTCTGTATCCTGGCTGACATACACATGAACTACCTGGAAAAAAACCCCAAAAACAAATGCACTTTTAGTCTATATAAAACTGATTTTTTTTCACAGAATACTAAGGACAACTGCTATTGTTCTCAAGAGATCAATATAGATTATTAGATAGACAAATAAACCATCTGAGTGACATGTGCATGAAAATCACCTTGCGTTTTAAAAAATGTTCATGTTACAGTTTGTACAAAGATGTTTTAGGAAAATGTTAGTAGGCTGACTGATATACCGGGGGGAACAGGAAGCCAGAGCTTGTGTTTTTGTGGGTTTTTTTTAAACTATATCAGTTGGTCTAATAACAGATATAATCTCTCCCTCTAAATCTTGCCACACTGCCATCCTTAGCCCATCCTCTGTACACCACCAGCATTATATGTTTATATAGTTTTTATCCTTTGAACAGGAAGTCAGTCCTAAAAACAAAATGCTTATATGCAAAGGTTTTTCAAAATATAACTGTAGTTTGTAAAGTTATTTTAAACTCAAAGCTTTTAAAATTGTGCATGGGGATCAAGCTTTATATTAATGGTTTTCAGTGAATAACAGAACATAGTTAACATTTAGTATGAAATTAAAGTAAACACTACTTTCATGGCACATCATAGTGCACATCTGCTAGTGCTCAATAACTTTTTTCCCAGAAACTTTTTCAGTCTCACTATCATGGACCTCTCTCTGTACTTTTAAACACATACTACAAACCAAAATTGATTCTATGTACTAATAAATGGTACTTATTATTATTTATGCTTATTGAACTGTGCATATAAAAATCATGTAAAATTCTGTGAAAAGTTTTATAACCTTAAAATACATCCTCATGAGACCAGTTTTACAGAAACAACATTAGTCAAAATGATCAACCATTCATACTTAACTACAAAGAAGAAAAAGCCCAATAGGATCAGATCGGTGAAAAGACTTGAGTTGTGACATTCACTGTGATGATACCTAAATTTTTAGACATGTTGCTTGAAAGCAGAATCCACAGTGACGAGCTAGCCATGGAGTGCATGGGCAGACTTGTGCAATCCCAAGTGGAATTCAGACAAGACGCAAACAGCAGACTGACTGGCAGCTACCTACACTGCTCCCTTCAGACGCTGTGGAAAAAGAAAAATCCTTGACTTCCCCCTGGAAATTATCTCTTCTTGAAGCCCTTGAGTTAGAGGAAGATTCAAGCCTAAAAGGGAGTTATGGATCTAGACACCCACATTATCAGGGGGTCTGAAAACTATTACAGTGCATTTTTTCTGCAAGTAGACTACGGGGTTACTCTTTTAAGATACCATGCTGGTGGAGGAAGAGGTGACCAGCTTTTACGCAGCAGCTGTGAACACAGCCATCCGGATCACGGCGTCTGACTGAGGTACCAGTTCTGAAGAGAGATGCTGTTGGGTCTTAGTCACAAATTTGTTTCTGTACACACAACACTGAACTCCCACTTCTCTTGGACTGTGTATATATAAAAGATGGACACTATCATACCATCTTATCTCCTAAAGTATTACCACATTTTTCATTTAGTACTCTCAAGCTGCATTGTGTATGCTCCAAGTTCCCACGTGGGACTTGGAAGTATGCACAATTTAGTACTCTCAAGCTGCATTGTGTATGCTCCAAGTTCCCACGTGGGACTTGGATTAGTATGCACACAGCCTGAAGATCTCAGACACTTAACATCTCGGACATTCACGTTTTGACAAAGGGTTTCAAGTTATGGAAGTGTTTGAGAAGAGAAATCCAGGGCACTACGGAATTTTACTGGTGAAAATGTGAATACCTGTAACCATACAAATGCCTGACAAAAGAACGATTATAAAAAACGGTCTACAGACGTTTCTCTGGGATGTATCTCTGAGCACAGGTATCAAAGCTGTGCCGTGGCCACTTAGGTCTTTGGGAGGGAAGGCGGGCGGGGCGAGGGGGGCGCAAGCCCGGGGGAGGATTTAGGGTATCGGCTACGGAGGGGCAGGGAACTCGGGGAACCCGAGCGGGCCGGGGAGCGGCAGGGGCGGAGCAGGTGAAAAGAGAGCAGTGAAGTTAGGAGGGGTTTGTTTGGCTTGTTGTGGAACGTGGAGCTGGGTGAGATCAGCGGGAAAAACAGTCGGGAGAAGAGAGAGGTCTAGTTTGCACTTTCTGGTACCTCATCTCTAAAACTGCTACCCGATGTATAATACAAATGTAATAGGTGTGTGTTATTTCCCCCCGACAGGAACCGGGTAGCAGGGCAAGCACACCAAATGCCTCGAGGAATAGGTGGACGCACAGCCCAGTTACCCCCTTTGGCTTTTTCACCTGCCAGGATGCTCTTGTTCACACTCCCTCAAGCGTTACCAAAACTTCGCAGGGCACTTCATGTCCTGGACTGTAATTATTCCTTGCTGCCCCTTTCCGGTGTGCTAATCGCCTAACTATTGTGATTCTCTGTATTAGCATTGCTTGGAAGCCTATATGCTTATTGCACCAAATGCTTTATTCCTCAGCAGATTTCTTCTGCTGGGTTCAACAAGTTTTTAAAGGCTGAGTTACGAGGTGAATCTACCGTCAATAATACAGATTTTTGTCTGTCGAAAATGGAGCAGACAAGCACAGAATAAACCTAGAAATACAGGGCAAAATACATAAAAGACAGGGAAAGGCAGGTGGGATAAACACTAGGATAAAATAACTACCTCACCTGCACAACCCAAGTACTCTGCCTCCCCTTCCCTGTACACGGCCTCACACCTTTCCTCCTCCTCTTCCTGCCCTCCATCCCTGCCCGCCTTTCCTCCCCAAACCCAGCCCCGAGCCAGCCCCGAGTTAGGTTATAAATCGTGTCTGTAGCCATCGGAAGAGAAGCAGTGGGTGCAAACCCCCTCCTCGGTGCCTGAGGCACCCACAGGCCCAGGCCAGTCAGCACTGGGCCCCACCGGACCTGCCTTCCTCCCTGCCCCTCTTCCTCGGCTGGGTGAGCACTGGGACTAACGGAAACGAGAGACTGATGACAACGCTTAACACGCCAAAGCAACGGTGATCTCAGTGACGCTGTCCCCTGTGTAAACCCCGGGTTTACAGGGATGCCCCGGGGACGGCCACGGGGCCGAAGGCGCATGCGCACTAGCGGCAGAGCGGCTCCCCTCAGCCCCCCAGCACCGATCTCGTCTGCGCGCCAAAGCGGCGCGCATGCGTGCCGACATGAACCAGGCGTGAGACCGCGCATGCGCAGGTGCAGAAGCGAGGGTTACGAAAGCGGCATTTTCCGCCTCCCGGCGGCGTTCTGGGGCGCCGCGCGCTCGGAGCATGCGCGCGCTGGGTCGCGCTCGGCGCCTGGCCGCGGGGCGAGAGCGGGCCGGAAGGATTCGTGCGGGTTCAGCCGTAGGGGCGAAGGGGGGGTCGCGCAGGCGCACTTCAGTCCCTCCTCAGTGTTGGGGGGGGAGCCACGGAGGACGCCATCTTGGTGGTGCTGTGCCGGGAAGCGCGGGGAGCGGGGCTCGGCGCCGAGCCTGTCCTAGTGGCGTGTCCGGTGGGTGGATGGCGTGAGGGAGAGCGCCCGGCTTCCTGGGGCGCTGCGTGTAACCGAGGGCGCGGGGTTCGCGCCGTGAGCTGGTTCTCGGCCGCCCAACCCTCGCGGAAGACCCGCTGCGCGGCGGTGCCCCGGGCCGCGGCCTCCTCATGCCGCCTGGCTGCCCATCACCGTTCCCTCCCCGGTGCCTCCCTTCAGCCCTGTCCCGCGGGGAGGCCGGGCTTCTCCGCGGGGTCGGACCACAAGCGGCCTCTGGGGGGCCAGAGCGCCTTTGGCGCGGGACGGCCTCCCC
>NW_008794963.1:1787593-1801424 GCF_000699145.1 Aptenodytes forsteri | reverse complement strand
GGGCCGGTGCGGGCCGGCCCTCCAGCGGTGCTGCCGGCGGCGGGGCGCTTCCCTTTCTCCAGCTCGCAGCGCTGGGAAGCGGCCCCGTGCTCAAGCCAGCCGTGTAGCGGGCCCAGCTGCAGAGCTTACCCGCATCTTCCTTCAGCGATGTGAAAACGGTCATTAGCAACAGCTTACTTCGGCTGTTAAGGCTTATTTTGAAGAATAGAATGAGAAGTCGTCTTCTGATCCACCAGTTATTCTCATATTGGTGCAGTTTTATAGTTGGGATGTTTCTGTGGGTGTTCTTTCTAGCTTGTGTGCTCACTGCATGCAGGCTATGTAATCTCTCAACGTTGTGGTAAAAATACTAGTCTAGTGCAGGCTTAGTTTCCTACAATGTTTGCAAGTTGGGGATTTTTTTTAGTGAAGTTTTAATGGCATTTGGAATTTGCTGCGGAAGTATAGGTATAGTACTGTTTTCTAGTTAACTCGGTTCAAATATAAAATTTCTTAAAGCGGTGTACACGCTTCTGTGCTTTTAAATTGGTGGCAAGAAGCTGTCAATCTATTTATTATCTAAATCCTTGTTCTCTGAAGTCCTTGCTCAGTTAATGAATTGGTCCTAGTTTTGTGTGGCACTTTCATCCCAAAGTCATTCTCTTTGGTCATTCACTTTAAATTGTTGGATGGCTTGTGTATACTTTCTACCAATGCTCGATTGTCAGTAAAAGCCTATTATTTGAACTTGCATTTCTGTTTGTGGACTTCTTAAATATCACATTATGACCTGGAATCACTGTGTCTAGTTTTCACCACTGAAAGTTGTATGTTGTATCCATGGTACATCGTGGAGAACTTGCCGTTTATCACCGAAGAAATACTGAGGAGATCTGTTCTGAATGCTGTTTAAAAATTGGGATAAGAATGCAGAGTTATGAAATTCAGAAATACTACAGATTAAATACATCATGAAGTAGCAGGGCATCGGATTTGATTTTTCAAGACACGGAGGTCCTATAAGAAAATTCTGCCCTTGAATTCTCCTTGCTTTTTGGCATTGCCGTCACATCTGTTGAGAAGATACATTAAAAAGTGTACTGGGTCTGGCTGGGATGGAGTTAACGTTCTTCATAGCAGCCCATACAGTTCTGTGTTTTGGATTTGTGGCTAAAAGAGTGTTGACAACATATCAGTGCTTTGACTATGGCTGAACAGCACTTGCACAGTGTCAAGGCTTTCTCTTTTTCCCCCCAGCTCTGCCACCCCGGCAAGTACACTGGGAGTAGGCAAGAAGCTGGGAGGGGACACAGCTGGGACAGCTGACCCAAACTGATCAAAGGGATATTCCATACCATGTAACATCATGCTCAGCAACAAAATCTGAGGCAGAGGAAGAAGAACGTTTTTGTTTGATTGTTTTGGTTTTTTGGGGCGATTTTTTTTTTTTTTTTATTGGCTTCCAAGGTGGTGGTTGTTCGGAGGCAGGCTGGGCGTCAGTCAGCCTGTGGGAGGTGGTGAGTGATTTCCTTTGTTTCACTTTTTTCTCTTTCCTTCACTGATTAAACTGTCTTTATCTTGACCCACAAGTTTTCTTGACTTTGTTCTTCCTATTTTCTTCCCCATCCCGCTGGTGGGGATGAGGAGTGTGGGTGTTTGGCTGCCGGCCGGGGTCAACCCACCACAAAAATACAGAGAGCAGATGATCTTCAGTGCAGTTATTAAGCAGGCAGTTGGTTTTGGTTTGTTGTGTTTACAAAGTGCTGAAGTAGAAGTGATGTAGAATCCGTTAGTTACAGAATTTGGGCTTTGCTCTTGTATTGCTAAACTCAGGTGAAGTGATAGTTACTGTGATCAATAGATAACTTGGCATCAGGATCTAGTGCTTTACGTTTGTTATTGAGCAAGGGGTTTGTACAAGGGATATTCACAAACACTTGTCATTGGAGCATTGGGCTCCTGTTTTTTTTTTAAGTGATGTAGTCATTTGCTACAGAAGCTTGTGTTTTTTCTGAGTGCTGTGTAATGTATTGTGTGAAGTTAGGTAACGTTGAAAATCAGGATATGTTCAAGTCAGTGTATTAAAGTGATTCTTGTTCTTACGTTTGAAAGGCAGTAAACATACAAGTAACATACTGAAATTTGCTTTGTAAATTGAAGTACTCCCTGAAGTTTCTCCTTGTTGGATATTTTTGCTCTTTAATTTGAATGTCTTCACTGTGTACACTAAGTGCAGTGCTGGACTGGTGAGTAGCATACTCTTGTTGTGAACTTTGAAAGCAGGTGGATTTCAGAAGAATGGACACGTACTGTAATCTTGAGATGGACTTGCGCATCTTTCAAGGACTCAAAAGAATTGAACTGAGAGTTTTTCCCTCGATTTACTGTCAGTCTGTTTCATTTCAACAGTTCAGTGTGGCACAACTGATGACCAAATAATCTCATCGTGTTTTCATCATTTGCAGAAGTCAACTTAAATTTTGAATTTCTTTTACTTCTAAAATGGAAACGCAAAGATGCAGTGCATAGCATCTTGGAACATGGAAGGAGTTCTTCATAGTATCCCAAATTGTGCGTTCATTACAGGCTCAGCTTTAATATTAGCCACTGCTATGGATGAGCTGCAGCAGTGTAGCACAGTATATAAAGCGAAGTACAGATATCAGCCATTAATTATGTTTCGTTTTCTTTCCACAGTTAAGTTGATTTTACAGAATTTATCAGGTCTTCAAAGCAGAAACAGGTAAGCTGCCAAAAGCTTAACACTTCTCACTGAGTATTGTCACAAGATCATACACGGCCTTTTTTTCTCACAGACTTGTGGCTGGGAACTAGGATATGCTCTCCTGAGTGCATGTGGCTGCTGCAGTTAATACTCTGACTACATGAAAGAGACAACATTTTTGAACGCTGAGAAAACATACGTTATTGAACAGAACTGATCACTGGGTAGAGCAACTTGTCAAAGCAGTAAAGTCATCACTTTTGGTGAATTACTTCATTTTCCAGTGACGTAGTTATCCTTTTTCCTTTCTCCTTTTATCATCTAGTATTTTCTGTGTTACGATCACAAGTGTCCTGTTCAAAAGTAAACAGGATTTTTTTTTTTCTGTTCCTTAGGACTGGGCAGAGATGTCTGGCATACAGTAACTATGCCGTGAAAGACTTCAGGTGTTCTTTAGGTATCGTGGATGGTGAGGAGTGACTTAGGTGGATTTTGTTGCCCTTAGGATAGGGAATATTGATAGACTTGTGCACATGTGCCGGTGGAGTAGCTAACTGTTCTGACTAATCAACTTTAGTGAATCTTGTTTTAATCTTGTTCTTGTGAACTTGTGGGCTTTTTGATACCTTCTCTCTTGATTGAGACAAGGACATTCATTAAAAAGGCTCTAGCTTCTTAAGTGTTAAGATACTGTAATAGCTGAGTACTAAAGACGTGCTATCATGTGTACCTTTTTGTCTGCAGGTGATTTTTGCTGTGGGTTGAGCTCAGCATGGCTGTAGTCATCCGTTTACAGGGGCTTCCTGTTGTTGCGGGTCCTGCAGATATTCGTCGTTTCTTCTTGGGATTGAATATTCCTGATGGAGGTGTGCATATTATTGGAGGAGAGATTGGGGAGGCTTTTATTATATTTGCAACAGACGAAGATGCACGGCGTGCCATGAGCTGTTCAGGAGGGTTTATCAAGGACTCGCGCATAGAGCTCTTTCTCAGCAGCAAGGCAGAAATGCAGAATACCATAGAAATGAGCCGGAAACGATTTGACCGTGGGGGACGAGAAACTATGTCTGGCTCTAGAAGAACAGGTACTAATGGTTCTGGTGCATCAGGTGTTGGAGACATTCCACATGTAGTCACGGCTTTTCCAAAAGGAATAAGTAAACCTGGTTACGGTCCACCAAATCATCCGGAGGCTGGTTTCCATACCAATGGCACAAGACGTGGTGATATAGGTATGCCTAAATCAAGTTACCAGTTGAGAAAGGATTCTCATCCATTTAACCCAGATGATCTTTACTTATTTCTACGTGGTATACCTTACTCTGCAACAGAAGATGAAGTACGCGCTTTCCTTTCTGGGATACATGTGGATGGAGTGATTCTGATAAAGCATCGCAATGGTTTAAACAATGGTGATTGCTTGGTAAAATTTGCTACGCCTGGTGATGCCTTAGAAGGACTTAAACGTCATAGACAATACATGGGTCAGAGGTTTATAGAAATAAGCCCATCTACAGAGGAACGGTGGATTGAATATGGTGGGAGGGTAGACATGCCAAATGAAATCGATCGCTTTTTGTGCGAAGACCGTTCTCCAAGAAGTTCAGGCTACATGCATTCAAGGAAGCATTCTCATTCAAGATCACCAAGGAGACAAAGAACACGGTCTCGTTCACCTCCCAACCAGGAATATTACATACACTTAAGAAATCTATCTACTAATCTGGAGAAGAGAGATTTGAGAGCTTTTTTCCCTGATCTGGATATATGCAGCAAACAAATCAAGCTTCTAACGGATAAGCATCAGAGGAGGACTAGAGATGCCTTTGTGATGTTAAGGAGTGAGAGAGATTATCAGGCTGCTTTGGAATGTCATAGAAAGGTTCTTCTCAATCGTTCCGTTTACATTTTTCCAATTTCAAGAAAGTCAATGTTGAAAATAATTGATTCTTGTGAGAGGAAAAGATCCCAGGACAGAGATCATCCTGGACAGGCCATACCAGAAAAAAGTTATCGGGAAGGTCATTCTGGCCCTAAGATGTGTGTTTATGTAAGGAATTTTCCATTTGATGTGTCGAAAATTGAAGTGCAAAAGTTCTTTGCGAGATTTGATATTGATGAAGATGATATTTACTTGCTCTATGACGACAAAGGAGTTGGGCTGGGAGAAGCATTAGTGAAGTTTAAATCTGAAGAACAAGCCATGAAAGCAGAAAATTTAAATCGTCGAAGATTCTTGGGAACGGAGGTATTAATAAGACTTATATCGGAAGAGCAGATGCAGAAGTTTGGTGTAACTGTACCATTGTCTGCACCAAATGAAATGCAGAGTCATTCACATCCGTATAACAGAGGTGAGCTTTCCCGTCCAGTTGGTTCACCATCTGGGCCACCACAGGGGCCACCCATGCATTCATTTGGTCCCCCTGGGAACTTCAGGCATCCTTCTGAATTTAGGCACCCCCCTGAGGACTTCATGTGCCCTCCTAAGGATTTTAGAGGTCCACCACCCCTCATGGATTTTGGTGGTGACAGCGAACCTTTTGGCAGAATGGAGTTTGGGAATAATAAAATGGGAAGTTTTCCTGAAGGAAGATTTATGCCGGATCCAAATTTCAGTGGTGGTTCTGAACGTGTTGTTCCTATTCGATTGAAAAATTTACCTTTTAAAGCTACCCCTAATGAGATTCTGGACTTTTTCTATGGCTACAGAGTCATACCAGAGTCAGTTTCTGTACAGTATAACGAACAAGGATTACCTTCGGGTGATGCCATCGTTGCTATGACAAACTATGAGGAAGCTATGGCTGCTATTAATGAACTGAATGATAGGCCAATTGGTCCACGGAAAGTTAAGTTGAGCTTGCTGTAAAGGAGGAAAAGATGCTCTAGAATAAAACAGTCTAGATTTGACAGTATTGACAGTTATTTTCAGTTTTTTAATTACTGAAAGATGCAGAAGAAACTGTTTCCATCAACGGTTGTAAATAATATCTAGTTCAGTTGTTTAGCTCTTGGTTGAAATCTCTGTATGGTTAAGATATGAGAACTGTATTGTGCCTACTTCTTGTTGCAGAGAAGAACCCAGAAATTCTGGAGGACATTGAATGTCTTACATCAAGGTGTAAAGGCATGGAGTTGTAATGCTTTGGGTTTTTTTTAGTTTGCTGTAATTCCATGTCTCATGACTTTGCATCAAATAAAAATGTAAGTGCTGGTTGATTTACCACATAAACGGTTCAAATAGAAGAACTTCAGTGCTACTGCATTAATAGATAACGCTTCTTACTGAGGTTAGCTTAATAAAATTAAAAAATGGGGTTTTTTTTTGTGTAAACTGTTCAGGTTTTGTTCGGTTTCATGTGGTTGCAGGCATTCCTATTGAAAGAAGAGAAAAGAGCTTCCTGTTCACATTAGCTGGCTTTGCAACTTTTTTTAAATAAAAAAGAAATTGCCATTAAACGTGTGTCTTATATTTAAAACTTGTATAGTTAATGATCCCAACTATTATGCTCAGCATAGCATACCTGGGTCTCGGTGAGAATGATGCTACTACAGTTTGTCTACCACAGCAATGAATACGTGGTTTACAAAGACTGCAAAATCTGTATTAATCAGTTGGACAGGCTTTCTTGTTCTCCTCACTCACTGTAGTACCTTGAGACAGAAAATGAACCTTGGAATTAGACCAAGAATTCCAACTTCAGCCTGGGCTTTCGGAGTGGTCTTTATTTTATCTCCACATGCTTGTAATATGAATATTAACTTGCTAATGATGTCTGGATGCATTCCAGGTCAATCTCTGATTAGTTTTAACTAACATCTGTCACTGGCAACCAAGCTGACAACCAACTATGTTACTTTCTTATGTAAGAAAATAAATGCTTATGTCAGTATTTAGAATGCTTTGATTGGTTTGGTACCAGCATATTTAAATTTTGGGAAGAAACAAAAGCTAGCCAGTTTGAGGAAAAACTGCATCTTCAACATTCAGGCTTAGTCAGAGACTTTGGTTGTGTGGATAAGGACTTTGTACCACTGTTGACATTGCAACTGTACAAGATAGTACTTGGACTTCTAAAGAATTCTATGAAGTTTTAGTCCCCTCTCAACATAAGACAACAAAGTTGCAACTTGGTGATGAAAACTTGTTTTAACCTTTGCTTGGGCAATACCAAAAAAATCATAGATTCATAGAGTAGTTGAGGTTGGAAGGGACCTGGAGGTCTCTAGTCTAACCCCCTTCTCAAAGCAGCGTCAACTAGAACAGGCTATTCAAGGCCTCATCCGACCTTAATTACTTTGTTTATGTAAAGTCATCATCATTACTAAACTTCCACATAAACTCTTTTAAGTAGAAGCAAACAAAATCAAGAGATTTTTTTTTTATTCTGTGTTTTTTAAAAGGCCAGTGTAGCTTCATTTCTCCTGCATATTGTTTGTCATCTGTTTTAAGTGCTAGGAAAAAAGCATTTTGAATGAGAATGATAACGCTAAGCCTGTATGTGTAGATTCTTCTGAGCAAAGAAACTTAAATGTGGCCAGATTTTCAAATTCTGAACACTTACATACCTTTCTTTGCTGTCTGGTAGGTATTAGTTTCAGAAGCGTACTGTTCTGAATCCTCCTCTGAATTTAAATGGAATTAAAATTAAAAAAATCCACAACAGATTGGTGCGTTTATTTCATAGTTGCTATAAAAGTGATCAAGGAGTCAGAAGACTTGCAGGGAAAATAAAGAAGTTTTACAAGAGTCCTCAGAATAAACCTGACTGACCTAATCATGCTGTTGAAAACTTCGTGATTTTTTTTTAAGCTAACATCTTTACTACTAATTCTTGTCTCTGTAGTATCAGCTGTTTTAGAAATGTGAATGCAAGTAACTTTTCCAGTTAATCAACTTCAGATGATTTGTTTGTTTTAAAGTTCTTCTAGCTACTACACAACAGGAGATTGCAAACACTGACAATAAATTGGTGAACTTTTTACTGTGCTTCTAGAGTAGTGTTGGTACACACACATGAATTCTTGTAATTAAAAAAAGGATTTGGAGGCTGGAAGGATAAGGGAATTTAGTAAGTATTTTGCTGGTTAAGTGTGAGATTATCTTTTAGAAGAAGCATTACCTGTTCTTGAGAAAGTTTGAGTAATTGCTGGTAAGGTACCATTCATTTTTGGGATGGTGAACTTCCGCCCCCCCCAGTGAATGCATAAAAAGAGTCACGAAGCTTATAATGGCAGAGGTCATAATTAAGGCATTTCAAAATGTTTTTTGTTTGCCCTATAGCTAATTTGTCTTTAATTTAAAGCCAGATTAGAGTTTATGACTACTCTAGGTTACTCTATGAAATGTCTGATTGATAGGCCAAAAAAGTGGGTTTTTTTAAAGGTCTATAAAGACAAAAGCTGTACTTCACAGTATGCATAGATGATCTGAAGCAGAGGGAAATTAGGAAAGGATGCCAGTACATCAGTTAAATAATAAGACGGTTAACAGGACAGTTGATTCCCAGTTTATAGCTGTTATCTTGCTAGTATGTTTTGGTTGGTGTTTTGGGTTCCTCCCCCCAAATTGGGATGTGTATATATAGGCATTATATTCTGATTCTGCCTGAAGAGGTGATACAGGTGCATGGTGTGGTGACAGCATTTCCTGATAAGGGGTTTATAACTTTAGATATTTAATGGTTTGGAGGCACTGTACTTTCAGTATAAAGGACACATCAGAGTCTATAATTACATGGCTTGAATTATTGTTCTTCCTTTCTAAGTACCATCCATATAGTAAAAGAATAACAAAGGCAATCCTGCAGTTTGTGGTGTTGATACAGAATATAGCTAGTTTCCTTAGTTATGCTTACTCTGAGGTTGCTTTTGCTACCATTGTCCAGAAATTATGATTTAAAGGAGAACAGTCTCTGTCATCAAAAACTAGTAGTAGTGATCACGTACAGAAGCAGCTTGAGGCATTCAGGAAAGCCGTAACATATGACAATCTGATGAGTACAAGAAGATAATCCTTAGTCCCAAAGGGATGGGCCAGCATGTTCAACGGAGTGGCAAAATACTCTTAGCAAGAATGGATACAAGCCTGCATCATCTACGTGTCAGTGGTCAAAAATATGTATGAACAAACAGAGTACTGTCAGTCTTGCAGTCAGCACTTAACGCCATGAGAAAAATCTTTGCAGAAGTATCTTTAGGTAATATTTAATTTTGTAATTACATTCTAAATTCCTCTTCTGGCTTTAAAATACATTAATCAGTGACCTTTTTCATCTGTAGTTTTGAGGTCACACAATTTCTGTCCAACGTGCAAACTTAAGACATATATGCAGGACAAAGTTGCCCAACACCATATTTCTCCCTTTCTGTAAGTTTTTCTGTAATTCCTAAAGTCGATTTTTTTTTTGAGGTAGGGGAGGAGAAGGAATTTGAAGCTGCTGAAGATAAAAAATTCTTTTTCTGTACCCTAGCTACTAATCTTTTAGTGGGAATTAATCTAAGCACTGCTTCCTTTTTTATTCAGAATTCCTTTTTCAAGGCATAGTACAGAAATAATTGCTATTTGCATATATCTGTATTATACAAAAACCTGGCATAGTCATGAAGTTAACCATCTGTTTTGGATTACATGACTTTACTGAATATGAAATGGTAAAGTGGTGATCATCATAATTCTGATGTTGTGATACTAATATTTATTGAAGTGCCCTACTCGCTGAAATAGATGGGGATTAGTTACCTAGATACTTTTTAAGTTTTGGTCGTTAGTATTCTACTCCTTGTCAACAGTAGTTCAATGTCAATAGTATGTAATTCTGGTGTAAAACTATTTTCTGGGTTTTAAACAGAACCCTATATTGTGACATTTTCACTTATATTTTCATCACATTAATTTTTGGCAAAACCTGTTTTTCCACCTGTCGAAACAAGTATGCATTGCATACTTCGCATCAGTGGACAAAGGCAGCGTCAATATTAAAAATGCACTTCCTGGTTTATTTCCTTAACTGAAAGAATATTTGGTTATAACTTCAGATTTTTTTCCCAGTTACAAGTTTAAATTCTAGATTTAAACATGTGTTCTTTCTACATTTAGCAGATACTAAAGCTGGAGATAAACAGTATGGTAGCAGCTTTCTGGCAGACAATTGTATGCTATTCAAAAGTGAACGTGCATAACCACCATCTCCAAACAGGATAAGAAATTACACTCAAAATGTGTAATTTCTTGTCTGTTTGATGGAATCAGTAACTGAATGAACCAGTTAAACACATGAAAGTTGAACTATACATACAGCATGTCAACTAATATAATAAATGTCAACTATATAAAATATCAACTAGTTTTATTATGAAGGCACTTTTATTTAAAAGCAAAGCAGCATTAAAAGTAGATACTGGGCTAGGTCCTTATTTGTTAATGTTCATTCTGTATGTGTGAAGAAATCAAAAGTCATCTTAGTCAAGCCCGAGGAAAATGAGAATGAGAAAACAATACACCTCACCCTGCCTTCTGCCATCCAAGGTGGGTAACAAAGTGAAATGTAACAGGATTGTTGCTGTAATCGGTTTCTTGAGTACTACAGTTACTTTAGGATGTATAAAACCAATTATGCCAGGTATAGCTACAGGACTTACTAAATCCAAGAGGTGTGTAGCGAGCAAATAAGGTAATACATTGGCAAAGTAGCAAGCAAACCCTTACGTTTGTAACTGCCTGTCAGCTTCGTGCAGTTTTTGGACACTGTTCATCATGTAAGTTTAAGCAAATGTGACTGCAGTATAACATCTATGCAAATATAATACAGGATTCTATTTAAATACTGAATTTTCTAGCTACTGAAATTGTCCATTTTCAGCAGATTCTGTTCCATTCTTTGAAACTGATCATTTGTTTCTGGCACTCTACTATTAGGGCCAATTCTTGCTCCTGTTGGAATTTTAAAAATACAGCCCCAGTGAAGTTTTTGACTAACACACAAAAGCCTTTATGTAAAGGGAAATCTTTTTTTTCCCCCAATCAAAAAATAAGGCTCTTAGAATAGTTTTGTTATCTCACTTCCTTAGTAGCATCTAATTCCTCCTCCTCCTCTTCTTCCTCATCTTCATCTTCCTCCTCCTCCTCCTCTTCATCTTTTCTTAGCATACTGTTGGAAATCTGCTAAAACAAAAATCCAACAAAAGTAAATCAAGTGTTTGTTCTCCTGAAAGAAAAACAATTCTCTGCTGGCATTTCCAGTCTAAATACTTGCAGGTTTTTCGTTTAGGGGGAGGGGGGAAGTTGTCTGTCCCTTAACCCTTCAACTTCTAGTAACATGCACAATGCCAGCAGAAAGATATATGGCACAGAATATAAATACAGTAATGATTTTTAAAAGCTAAAAAAATCCCCGTAGTCCTGAGAACTGTTATAGGATAGGGAAAACTATGCACTGATCGAATTAATGCTAAAAATCAACAGGATGTAAGTCAGTTTTTCTCTGGGTCAGCTGTCGAGACAGCAGGCTGAATATGAGTATTAGGGCATAATCTTACCTTGAAGACATCAAACCTCTTCAGTTAAATGAAAAACTCAACACTAGGCTGCTCTAAGCTGTTTTTGAGAATAAATTAGACGAACTTTACTAGAAGAGTCTTGATTCATATATGAACTTCTTTCCCTGCCCATCAGCGCTTGCCCTTCAGAATGATACTGTAGTCCTATTTTGGTTCATCAAATGTTAAAAACAAGTGCCAGCTGCCAAGCTTTCATCTCATCTGACAGATTCTGCCATCTATACTTTTTTCTAATGAGGGCTCAATCTAATTCCTATTGAAGACAGATTCTTCACAGAAGATGCGACATTTACAATTTAAAGTGGAATATATGTATTTTTTTTTTCTTTCCCCATGAGAAAAGGAACATTAAACTCAAAGATAGTTCATCTGGAATGCTTTTGAAAAATGATTTTAGGTTCAGCAGTTCTCTAAGGGCATCTGCAACTCTATATTTTCTGAGTTTTCTCACATACAGTGATATAATAAAACTTCAGTATTGAAGACAAAACTTGCCTTTTTTTTTTAAACAACCCCCTATTTTAAAAGTCCTTAAATGCTGGTTATTAAATTGACTTCTGAGATTTCATAATTCATACAGCTATGTATGTAACAAAAGATTTTTGTGTGTGCATAAAGCAAACTGCAATCACTGAACTAATGAAAGCAGAAAAATCCTTAGTCTTGTTGATGCTCACAAAGCACATAATTTAGCTTGAAGCAAATGCTTGCTTAGAAATCTCTGAACGTAACAGAAAATGGAGTTAATAATTGGATGAAGCTGGATTAACTTGAGTCTAAATGCCTAAAACAGCAATCTTTCATTCTGTGAAAGAAGAAAAAGACAATGACACTGATTTGTAATTGGAGATTAAGGAGTGCTGCAGATTGAGCCTGTTAAGGTAGCTTCATTTCAATGGATAGACTAATTTTCCAAGTTTTTTCTAGTTAAGAGCATCTGAAATTCTTAAGCAGAACTTCAGTCATATTTCTGAATAAAAGCTCCGCTTTCCCCTTTCCTGAAATAAGAGGTGCTATTTTGGCTTTAAGGCTTTTTTCTGCTCACTACTCAAGTACTTCTGACCACGCTGTAATTAACTACATAGTAAATTAAATATTATCACTGTTGGCAGTGAGGTCGTGGTAAGATGGCTAACGTAAGAACCAGACTGGATCAGAGTAAGGAAAGTGATAAAGGAAATTGGGCAGTTTAAATCCATGTTATTTTGCCATAAAGCTAGAACATACCTGTACTTGAAAATTCAATTTTTGATTATTTAATGCGAAAAAATAATTTAATTTAAAAAATTTAATGGAATCTGATAATTTGTTGTTCATCATAAACAATTTTGTGTGAAAATGAATTCTCTAAGTTTGCACATAGGTGATGACTGTCCTTGCTTAAGCTGTTAAGCTGCATGTTTCACTGCATGTGCTGCTACAGAAAGCATGGCAATTCTCATGTCTTACACGCAGCGGGCAGTGTTGGAACACCTGGATGCAGACATTTTCAGCCACGGTTGAAATGATACTTTGCTGTCTTAGAGGGCAGGTGCAAAACAGTTGGCTATATTAAATGCATGTGGATAAAACTTGTATAGTTAAGTTTGATATAAAATATCTGGAAAAGGTCATTCTCTTCTGCTATAGTTCTGTCTAAAATACAGCATACCAACCTGAATCAGTAAAACGAAATGCTGAAGATAAATTGCCAAATAAAGTGCAAAACGAAGCGATTTACAAAGGATTGTCATGAAAACTTAAATAGCCTTTTCAGAACTTGCGTAAAACTAAGTATCTGCAATAGTCATGTTTAAAAAAAGCCCTGAACCCCTGAAGGGGTTTTCTCATAATGGGGAGCCATCCTATGAAAAACAGCTTTCCTGGTGCATAGTTTTCTCTCCTGATCATATTAATTGCATAGAAATGAAAAAATCCAAGTCTTATTGTTGTACTGTCAGTGCAGCTTGGGACATTAATTCTAACAGGATTGTCCGTTGCTCCTTTCCTTGTGTTTTTTTAGTACTGTCTGCTAAATGAAGTCTGGCAGGTAGGATGGAGAAACTAGCATCTCAATTGCTTCAGCTAGTCCGAGCGCGAGTTGAAAACAACTATGAAAGTCAAGGGAGGAAAGAGTTGAGGGACAAAAGCACTAAGATGGACACAAAAATATCAGTGGTCTTTGCAAAATCCTGCTTTTGATAATTTAGCATAACAGCACTCCTTCCAGAATATTCACTCGAGTGTGTGACCACACTTAGATTATCATGTTGCTTTGACATCACATGAAGGCACCAGAACTTTAAAAGGAGGTAGCTCTTTGTGAAAAAATGAATCAAGCTCAAGGAGTACTTCAGATTTTTAATATGGAAATACTACAGAAAGGCAGTCCGCAGAACCAGAAATAAATACAGGGATGGTATGTGCTAAATCCTCTGAAAGACAAGTATTGTGTTACCAGCACAGTTTATCCCATCTGGTATGCAGTGACTTCCTGCCCCACCCCCTGCCTACAGGTTAGTGTTTGTGTCCCATCGTCCGTGTGTTCCGTGTCCCATCCCCCCCCCCCCCCCCCGTCTGCCCAGC
>NW_008794963.1:1743294-1787199 GCF_000699145.1 Aptenodytes forsteri | reverse complement strand
CTTAGTCTGTGTGATTCTGTGAACTGCTTACCATATTATTTATACTGCTTTAAACTGAAAATTCCAAAGTACTGCATTATGGTCAGTAAGTTATTATGTAGCATGAAACCAGACTTGTGAAAACGTTGGCAGTGAAAGATCCACAGAAAGGTAAAACAAGTCACCTGAAGGTTTTTCTGAATGCAGCATTTTTTGCTAGTGAGATGTTTGGTGGGTTCCAGAGATTAGAGCCCTTAGTGTAACTCAAGGTACTGATCCTGATGCAACATACTATTTGCAGAATCAGAAAGGGCAGCGTGGTGGGGTGCGCAGAACAGGATGCCTGCTTCTTTACTGCCCTATAGTGACTGCATTAGCAGGGTGTTCCACCCCTTTTTTCTGCCATGTGATCCTCCTCTGCAGATACACTGCATAGCCCAGTAAGATGACATTATTTTGAAATGTATTGCATTCTCCCTCTAGGTCTAGATGACTTCCTGTTCTTTTCAGATATTCGAGTGAGAGGTTATGAGAACGTTAACATCTGAAGTTATAGGTAAAAGAGAGGTCTAGGAGAATCATAGAATCATTAAGGTTGGAAGAGACCTCTAAGATCATCGAGTCCAACCGTCAACCCAACACCACCATGCCCACTAAACCATGTCCCTAAGCACCTCATCTACACGTCTTTTAAATACCTCCAGGGATGGTGACTCAACCACTTCCCTGGGCAGCCTGTTCCAATGTTTAACCACTCTTTCAGTAAAGAAATTTTTCCCCATGTCCAATCTAACCCTCCCCTGCCGCAACTTGAGGCCATTTCCTCTTGTCCTGTCGCTAGTTACTTGGGAGAAGAGACCGACATCCACCTCGCTACAACCTCCTTTCAGGTAGTTGTAGAGAGCGATGAGGTCTCCCCTCAGCCTCCTTTTCTCCAGGCTAAACAACCCCAGTTCCCTCAGCCGCTCCTCATAAGACTTGTTCTCCAGACCCCTCACCAGCCTCGTTGCTCTTCTCTGGACACCCTCCAGCACCTCGACGTCCTTCTTGTAGTGAGGGGCCCAAAACTGAACACAGTATTCGAGGTGCGGCCTCACCAGTGCCGAGTACAGGGGCACGATCACTTCCCTACTCCTGCTGGCCACACTAGTTCTGATACAGGCCAGGATGCCATTGGCCTTCTTGGCCCCCTGGGCACACTGCCGGCTCATGTTCAGCCGGCTGTCGACCAACACCCCCAGGTCCTTTTCCGCCAGGAAACTTTCCAGCCACTCTTCCCCAAACCTGTAGCATTGCATGGGGTTGTTGTGGCCGAAGTGCAGGACCCGGCACTTGGCCTTGTTGAATCTCATACAGTTGGCCTCGGCCCATCGGTCCAGCCTGTCCAGGTCCCTCTGCAGAGCCTTCCTACCCTCGAGCAGATCAACATTCCCACCCAACTTGGCGTCATCTGCAAACTTACTGAGGGTGCACTCAATCCCCTCATCCAGATCATTGATAAAGATATTGAACAAGACTGGCCCCAAAACTGAGCCCTGGGGAACACCGCTCGTGACCGGCTGCCAACTGGATTGAACTCCATTCACCACAACTCTTTGGGCCTAGCCATCCAGCCAGTTTTTTACCCAGCGCAGAGTACACCTGTCTAAGCCGTGAGCCACCAGCTTCTCTAGGAGAGTGCTGTGGGAAAAAGTGTCAAAGGCCTTACTGAAGTCCAGGTAGACTGGACCTTACTGGAGCAAGGTAAACTTGCAAGTTAGTCAAAATGGAGTTCCACTCCATCTCTGAGAGAAATCAGTGTACATACATTCAGTTTTCTGTTTTTTTGGTGTTTTTTGCGGTTTTTTTGAAGGGAGTCCAAAACATAGCTATCTGTAGCACCTCAAAGTAATTACAGATGCTTCTACACCCTTGATACAGTTTTACAGCACCGCAGGAAGTTCTCAAGGAAGATGGCAACAGATTTTTGACAGCTTCCTCTGGTCTTCAAAAAAATGAATGGGTAAACATTTTCTGAAGTAGCTTGAATGTGAAATTTGCTTGTTTGATAGAGAGGACAGGCAACATTCAAAGTCAAGGTTGGTCTTCATGCACTGAATCACTGGGTTCTTTTATCGTCAGATGGCACGACTCATACTTTCAACAACAGAATAACTCAACTGTAATAATGGATCCTTTCTGTGTTGAGAGCAGAGAAGGGGTAATGGTGTGTATGAAGTCAAGAAAACTTTTTAGTATGACAATATCAATGCATGATTCTATCCAAAGAAGAGAAGTGGGATGTGTACATTTTAAATTTGGCCATCTTTGTCTTTAACTGAAACACTGGTAAGAAGCATCTTAGTTACAGGACTAAGGCTGCAATAAAGAAAAAATAATTTAGCCATTTTGCAATGTCTGCAAGTTTACTGCTGCAAACAACTGTCAATGATTTTTGCAAGGTAGCTGGTTCAAAAGCAGTGGCACTTTCTCCATGTTCCACTTATTTTTATCATCCTCCTCTTCCTCACCTGCTCTGAATTTTCAGAGTATAAAAGGAAAGATCTGTTGGTCATGGGTTTGCTCTGCTGCTAGGAGGTATCACTAGTCTGAGTTAGGATCTGGTAGAGAATCCACACTCTAGAATCTGGATACTGAGAGTAAGAACATGCAAGTGTTATTTAAAGAAGGTCACTTCTGTTACCAATAAGCTCCTAGATCTTTTCTCTGCAAGATGCCACAGTTTGATGATGAAAGAAATAGTATCGCTGGAAATGGCATTTTTCAAAAGTAAACAACACAGCTTTAAAAGCTCATTTTGTTTTTCCTCAAATAAAAATGATATTTAGAAGCTGCGTTATTAAAAGCTCAATATGATCTTTATGCCCTTGGAAGTCTCTTTACCTTTGTAACTGTCCTGAACTGAGTAAAGATAGTGAATCCATGTACATGTACATTAGCTAAGGCTCTACTTAAGACATTCTTTTAATACAGTGATCTAGCATTTAATTTTTCTTTCTTACCTGTACTGTCCTCAATGAAGATTTTAAGGAGCCAGTTCTTTGCAGGGGGGACTTTGAATTTGCACGAACTATGTCTAAGCGAGATTGATAGTCTGGTGGATAGAGTGAGCTCCGAAAAACCTGTTCAAATGAAGAAAGCTGTGATTTGGGTGCCATGATACAGCTTGCAAGCTAACAATTGCCCAGACTGTAGCTAACAAAAATGCAGCATTGGACCATTAAACCTGCTCTAGAGAGGTAGTTTGGATTGATCGCTTTTAGCTGAAACAACCTCCTTGCTCAACCTGAGACATACCAACACACTTACGTGGTCCAAGTAAACATTCTTCAGAGATCTGAGGGGATTTACAAGTGGAAAACTGCAATGGTTTCCCACCAGCATACGTAGCTGGGTTTCAGGCTAACGTAGAGGTATGAACCCCAGCAACTCCCTTCAGGCTCTCCATTTCTTGGAGAGATGAACTCTTAGCCCCTTCACAAGCAAATCCTTGCTGCCACTCACAGCTGCATCAGAGAAATTTTATCTGTAATGTTCAGGAGATGTGCAGCTCAAGAAAATTTGGGAAAACCCTTAGAATATGGGGAGACTGTAATATCCATTATATTTACAAGTTCTTTCCAATAGCCAAAAAGAGTAAATTGTAAGACTAACAGCCTGATATTAAATATAATAAAGCTATTCGTGCAAGACTTTATTAATAAAGTCAAAGAAGATGGTAGAATTATGGTCAGTCAATATTTTTATGGAAAGTAAATATTGTCCAATTAACAGGAAATTTAAAATGAGATTAGAAATCTGGTTGTGAAAGATAAAGTATTGACTTAAAGGATATTTTTGAATTGGTGCCATATGACATTTTAATTGTGAAACTAGAATAGTACAAAATTGCCATGGCGTAGTTTAAATGAAGTAAAAATACCAAGTAGTCTCAAATGGGACTGTCACTGAAGAATCATGATTTTGTATGTCTTGCGCTAACTGAATACTGCCATCCTTGGTCCTGAGCTATGTCATAGAAGAAATAAAATTAGGACTGGTAAGATTTACAAACAAAGACCAAAAATGATCCAACTTTTCTTGACAAGCTGAACACATATACACAACATACATTTCAATGATAGTAAGTTTAAAGGCTCAACATCCAGAAGAACTGCAAGAATAAATAAAGGACTGAAAAACACGTCTTGGGAAAAAAGAGACTATAACTCAAGGAGAACAGAAAGGGTGACTTGAAAGGAAGCTGTAACTGCCACAAGGCAAAAAAAGCAATTTGGTAACAAATGTCTCTTAATTCTAGAACAGCCTAATAAAAAACAATGACTGGAAGATGAAAACAAGCAAACAAAACTCAGAATAGAAAGAAGAGAGAGATTTGTAATGAAGTAATCAGTCTTCAGAACATCTTATCAGAGCAGCATAAGATTTTCTCTTACTGTGCATCTTCACAGCGAGATTCACTGCAGAGGTGTTCTTTAAGAACTATGATTAGCTGAGCTTGGAGTGGCAGTTAATTTAGGAAAAGTCTCTTATCTGTATTTTGTGGGAAAGATTAGATTGCCACTGCAGTTGTTCGCTGTTTTTAAAATCTCTGAGCTTATAAACCTGCATGCTCTTGCTGGAGAAGTGCAAAAAAGGGCTCGGTATATATAAGAAGTTTGTTCTGGGAACCTGAAACCTATGTTGCATTTTCTGCCTGGGACATGTATAGCCCCAAAGTGTGAAAACTGTTTTTATGTAGTAAGTAAATTGAAAAGCAAATCTTAATCACTCTTACCTCTAAATCTTCGTTTTCATCAATATTTTGGATATTTTGGTAGGCAGCAGTATATATCTCTAAAGCTTTCCCATGGAATAACATTTCAATAGTTATAAATTCAGAAAATATGTTCTAAAAGCAAATGAAAACAAAGGTCTTCTTAATGCAGCACATTTCCACTTCAAATACAAGAAATTACTGAATTCTGTACTTGGTATTTATATGAGACAAATAACTGCATGATACCTAGTAGTTTTAAGTAGTCAGACCTGAATTTTAGAAATTAAACATAAACGCTGGCTGGGCTGTCACTTACGTGGTTGTCATTTCATACTAAATTCTAAGTAAATGCTTGAGAAGCGGAGACTCATTAGGAATAAATAAAATGCTAAAATGCATGCTGAAAATGCACTTGATATTCCCCGATACGTATTTGCAAGATGTAGTCAGGGGATTTTTGCTTTATCGATGGCAATCTTTTTTAACAGGTTGGGGACAAATGACCTGTAAATGCTATACATATCTATAATTTACAGATATTTATTTTAGATAATAAAATATTCTTTATCTATAAAAAAAGCACTTAATGATGACATCTTCCCAACTCACACAATCTTTTTCATATTACTCTAACATCAAGTACTGGCTGGTTTGGTTGGGTTTTTCAACCATCTTTCATTCTTTCCTGTTTAGTCTGTCTTTTTTTCCCCCCCCAATAAAAAAGTATCTCACTCCAGCAATTTTATAATTGAATATGAGATCACACAAAGCAAGTGTTTTTCGGTGACTATAGTCTTTGGGACTTAAGCCACTTAATGTTTGACTTTAAGAGAGAAATGAAAGCTTTGAATACTTGCAGTCACTGAACATTTTGCGCTTTCTGCATCAGTAAAACTTTTAACTGCAGTAACCTACAGAAATTTCAGCATGGATAAATATATTATTTATTTATCACTGTTTCTGTTAATTTTGCTGATAATCCACATACATCGTTCCATGAACAAATGCAGCTACCAGTGAAATAGAATACAGCAACTGTTGGAAGGTGCAGATGCTAAACAATCAGATACAGGAAAATTCTGAATTCAATAAACTGTATGAATCAATGAACTGATTTTTTAATTGCAAAGTTCATGATATTTGGATTATGAAATAGTCATGAATGCCAGAAGATATATATTTATTTAGGCTTAAGTTAGTAACAAATGTTGCTAATCTTACCAAACAGTAACTACAGTAATTTTACTATGCAAGATGAAATGTGATGTCATATACTGAAACATGAGCACACATACTTTTATGTCCTTTATTTTCTGTTTCTCAAAATTATCAATGGTTTCCTCTAATTGCCGAGTTGTTCGAGTTGCATCCAGTGAAGCTCTCTGCAATTCACTTTCAGCCTGGTAAAGTAACACAAAGGTGAAATTAGTCCTGTATTTGATACAAAGCTATTTGCTCTAGTTGCCGTGAAAACATTTATGTCTGGGTTTTCAAAATACTACACATCTGTGTTACTGTATTTGTAAATTTGTTTGTAGCTTAATAAACAAATAAAGATGCCTTCTGCACCGTTGTGACTTTGATCTGAAACATGAAAAATGACTAGCTGCAGCCAGTCAGGAAAGTCCTGCTGCCCTAATCCATTTTCTGTAATAATCATCTGCTAATTCCACTGAGCCAGCCCTGACACTCTGCTAACGACACAGTGACTGGGTTCAGGGAATTAACCCAGCACAAGGGTTTACCCTTCAGAAAAGTTAAGTTTTTTTTTTTAAGCTCGTGTAAAGGAGAGGGCAGGAGTGCACAGGCCAGAGTGGTGGATTAGAGCACCCTTTATTTTCAAGTGCAGATCAGCCTGCTGGGTCTAGAATGAATCTTTTCCAGTGTCATGTGCTGAACCACATCTTCCTAAGTTTTTATAAATTGTTTAAATAGACAATAGAACAGCAGCTGGAACTAATGCAATTCTCCCTTAAGTATCTCAATCGGCAGACTAGAGTTAATATCATTTTTAGATCTGTCCTGGTTTTGGCTGGGATAGAGTTAATTTTCTTCCTAGTAGCTGGCATAGTGCTGTGTTTTGGATTTAGCAGGAGAATAATGTGGTAACACACTGATGTTTTAGTTGTTGCTAAGTAGCGCTTACACTAGAGTCAAGGACTTCCCAGCTTCCCATACACCCAGCGAGGAGGTGCACAAGAAGCTGGGAGGGGGCACAGCCAGGACAGCTGACCTAAACTGGCCAAAGGGATATTCCATACCATATGACGTCATGCTCAGTATATAAACTGGGGGAAAGCTGGCTGGGGGACGGGGGGGGGGGCAGTGAGCGAGCAGCTGGGTGGTGCTCAGTTGCCAGCTGAGGTTAAACCATGACAAGATCCAAAAGGATTTCAGGTATTTTATATTTTTAGTATTTTTAAATTATTAGAATATTTTATAAAAAAATCTTCAATAGGGCACTGGGAAGGGGAGACACCAACCAATCACTAATGCATAAATATAGTTTTTCTTATTTTGTTACTACAAAAAGCATTTTAGATATTATTTTAATTAGATATAACTATGAACTGTATAAAAATACACACTACCATTTAAAGAAAGATATTGAAGCTATTCTGGTTAAGTAAAGTCTGAGAACTGTGTACTATTACAAAATAACAATGTAAAGATGTAAGAGCTTGCACTTGAAGACTGCAAAATTTGGGTCTAAATTTATTTTATTTTCCATTCATTACTGGTCAAACATCATAGACTAAGACAGTATTTACTTACAGGCTCTGTAAGTGAGTATCATCAGGAATCTATTGTGTCCTGGGCTTTGGAAATAGTATATGGATCAAGTAATTGTATCCTACGATCAGGACGTAGGATTCTTCCCATTTCTACAACACTGCAACTTAGAGGAGGGGTTTTTTTGTTTGTTTGTTTTTGGTTTTTTTATAAATGGAGACACCACAGGCCCAGTTCCCATAATCTAGCTTTTAGTGTTATATGTATATGGAACCCTAAGGCATAAGGCATGCTCTGTCCCTTCTTTTTCTTTGATTAAAATCTGATAACATTACAGGATTATGAATTTGAAACAATCTCCTTACAAAAACGGCTTAAAGTCATAGACACAATTCTGCCATTACTGGGCAAACAACATTGGTAATGATCTTTAGTAGTACACAAAGTCACATGTTCATCTCCCTTTCTTGATTTTGCCCAAAACACAGGAGGAAAACAGCGTAAGAAAAGACGTTTTGTATATTCTCAATTATTACAATCAGTCACTCTCTGTAAATGAAGGCAGCAGTTATGCATAAGCAGCCATTACACATACAAATACAGTATGTTATTTCTATGATAATCAAATACATCTCAATCTATCTTGAATAGACTGGCCAGATTTTGTGCGCAGATGCGTTGGGAAAGGAATTTTGTTTGTTGTAGAGTGAAATGTCTAAACTTGCAGAACCTGCATAGTTTGCACAACAGCAGTTTGATATTTTCTCTTCTGTAACACTCACCTGTGACTGGAAATATTAGTAAAGGAAAAATGGCAAAACAACAATCACTATTCATAAAAGTATCTGTTTTCACATCTACTTTTAATATATTGTGAAGTATTTACCTCACATATTTCAAAACTTCTGTATACTTGGAGGGTGCTATTATTATCTTGTCTGAAGCGTCCTGCTGTAAGACATTACTTACAGTTTGTTATAGCTTTGCTAGAATTCAAGTATCCAGGCCAAAATATTTCAGGACAGCTGTTTGTCTTGGACTGAGGGTTTGGTTATTTATTTATTAAAAAACCATAAAAATAAAAAATCAGACAACCTAGGTAGACCATTTCAGGAAAAAAAAAATCAATTTTGATTTAAAAAAAATGCATTTTTATATTAAAAAAAAAACTGGTAAGGTTTTCTTTTCAAAGCTGTACTACCCCCACATTTTATAAGATGGACTTGAAATCTGGGCGTGAGTACAGATCCTTTGCTATCTGTGGCCAAAGTTGTTAGCTGCTGAAACATCACAGTTGCTCAAGAATAAGAGAACCACTGCTGGAGCCTAACAGCCGTGCTAACAAACAAGGTGCAGCCTCTCTCAGACCTAAAAGCTGACCTGCATACATCCTCAAAAGCAAATGAACATATTCCTGCTCCCAATACTTTTTATGCGTTTTGTGTTGATCACTTTAAAATGCAAATATGTAGCGTTTGGTGCCTTTGGCCATATGCAAAACCAGACTGTATTGAGATTTAATAACTCTTCAGGCAAAGTCTTAAGTACAGAAAACACAGGTGTTACAAGAAGCTAAGCCACAGAAGGATATTTGGGAGTAGCTTAGCAAAGAGACAAGAAGAAACAAGCTAGGTGCCAGCGATATACCCATGAAATCAACTGGGAATTAGCGAAGAGGGAGAAAAATGGGACCAGTCTCCCTTTGGGGAGAATAGCTCACTGTTATCATTTACTCCCTTAATTCTAATGGAAGAGAACTCTGCATCACAGCTCAAGTTCTAACCTCATGTCTTTATTACATGACGAACTCTACTCATCACTTGATTTAACTGATTTGATTAATATTAAATGGGAATTCTTTGGCAGAGACAAAAATAAAATTTAATTCTCCTTGGTGGCATTTGACCATCACAGTCATTGTCGCTCTTTCTGCAGTCCCATGCCCCAGTCACTAGAAATATCCTAATTTCTGAAATAAAGTTGATGAAATCTTACAAAGAATAGGACTGCTTCACTCCTGAGTCCAATGCTAGAGTGTAAGAGAAAACAAACAGCATATCATCATGAACTTAAATGCTGTATCATAATACATAGGCATAAAGGGACTGAAGTAGGATTGCCGTGATCCTTTATTTTGGCATTTCCTAGACCTAGATTCCGACACCTTCAGAATTTGAAACTTCAATGAGATTTTAATGGAAATTCTGTGGAAGCTTAATTTTTCCCTCTGTGATACAGAACAGTATACTGGGGAGGGTCACTGGTCTTTTGAAAGGAAGAGTAGTCTGGCTGAGTATTCTACTAACCGAGTAACAACTTTTCCTTTCACACTTCATCTCACAGCTTATGGAACTGTGAGATGGAAGAAACTTATACCTCATCTAGGTACAAGGAAGCACAACAACCACCAAAATGACAGGGAGAAAAACAATAAAACAAAAAATCCACAGAAGTAAAAGAGGAGTTGTCTGATTACACTTATTTTCAAAAACCTCCAAATTCCTAGATGCCTCCAAATGCCTACCTCTCTTGCATAAACATATCAAATACTTTGTAGTTTCTTTTCAATCAAATAGGGAGTAACAAAGCAGCTATTATAAGCTGTAATTCATCATAAAGTTTAAGAAAAGATTCAGCATCAACATAGGAAGCAGTCCCTCTAAAGAGCATTTTTCTCTTATCACTTTCTAAACACAATAGTTTAATTCCTGAGAAATTTTAAAAATATTTCTTATAGCCATTAGAAATACAGGATACAATAATGTGTCGATCTGATGGATTCCGCTGACGTGTTTTTTCCAGTTGAGATAATTGCTTGGCTTCTCGGTTCTTTGCTGTTAAAGTTGCTTTAAGATCATCCTGGAAATAAAATGTTTTAGACATGTTTGAAATAGATCTAGGATAACACAAAATGCACTTTTCTTCATAGATGCATTGCCTAGAAAACATGAACAAAACTTCTGCTTTAAACAAAACCAGATTTTACTGATCTCAGCCTGTTAAATGATCCCCTGAAAGAGAAGTCAATGGGGACCAAGAGAGTTTAGCACCTTGCAGAAGTCTCTGCAGCACACACTATAATTTAGAATGTGGGGGAAAAAAGAAAAAGATATTTACGGCTTTTCATGAACAGTACAGTAGATGGTCAAAAGCTGAGATCCCCAAAGCAGTAAGAAGACAGGCACATTCCAGGTTTAGCAATGGCATAAAGGTGGCATTTAGAAATAAGAAGTGGCACCAAATAAAACAGTAAGAAAAAACCAAAACAGGCAGAAGTCAGTACCAATCATAAGTTACTGAAGAACAAAAAACTGCTACACAGAGCTTAAGGTACCATAGAAAATCCATGGCTGAAAGGGTTAAACTGCATATTTATATATGCAGTTAGTAAGGTGTGTAAATACATTTGGAACAAAATACATCCTAGTAATGATGTCGTTGGAGAAGATGAAACTTATTGATCTAGACAAGGCAGAAACTGTTGATAAATATTTTTGCTCCTCATTTCCAAAGCAGAAGTAGGATGTACTTCTAGGAAGATCTGTGACAATTTAGGAACGTTTACATACCACTCTCAAATTCTTGTTCATGCTATAAAACTGTGTTTTGCAAATAGTTTGGCATACATGGAATCTAAAATTGTCAGTCAGATATTTATCACTCCATTGACCCAGCTATGGGAAATGACATTAATTTTGATGGCTCTAATTTAAAGGAGCAGTACCTTAGAACAAGCAGAAATACAGCCCAAAGGAATCAGTCTAACAAAATCTGAGGCAGGAGTTGGGCATGCATTTCAAACCATCATTTCCTCTAAAAAGACCAGTTCCCATTTATCTACCACTCCAGAATGGAGTGGATTAAAGCTATTAAAAACTATAATCTTGGGAAGTTGTCTGTGCTCCTTCCCTGGATTTCAGAATTTTAATATGGTTGTAGGTCTCCTTCACCCACAAAGACATGCAACCAAGAATGTCTCTCTTACAAAAAGTTCTGTGATCCTGTGACCAGATCACTAGTCAATGACAACCACAAGCGTGCCAAGTTTCAGAGTGCTGTGTTTCTTCAATGAGTCTGTACATGAGGTCAGGATCAAAACATGCAGTTTCTTCGTTGTTTCTATCCTTACTGTCTGTTTGTATGTCCTTATGTATATGACTGTCATTTTGCTTCAACTTTAGGGACACAGAGCTGGTTTCTGATAATAAAAACAATTGCATCTTTAGCCCATCAACACTAATTTTGCTGCTGTTCCTTCAAAAGGGAATTTACACCATCTTTAAGGCCATCTGAAAGACTGCTGGAAAGGGCTTTCTCCTTTATGAAAACCATGTGGCTGCAAGAAAAGCAATAATAGAAAAAACATTTATTGCTTTACATTTTAAATTTTAAATTAAAGGTAGAGAAAGAGAAGAGAAAAACATATTTATTTTTGCCATAGAACAAAGCAATTTTGTATCTAATGTTAACAGCTGCATGTTTAGTGTTATGTGATGACTAGGCCCTGTTAACAGCACTGACTTTATAGACCCATTTAAAACAGTCAATCAGATTTAGCACTGTGGCTGAAAGGGTTCTGACCTTCATGCAAAGTATACTTGAGAATGCTAAGGAAACCACTAGAGTTACCATTGTAAAATTCCGTATTTTCTTTCTAGCACATAGCGACTTTGGAAATACCTACAGGGACTGCACTATTCCCTTCTCTACCTCTGTTCTCTGTAGCAACAACAGCCATCAAGCATACTTCTCTGCTAGCCAAAGCCTGACAAAGATCTGGTGCTACTGTGGCTATAGTGGTGGAGCTATATACAAGTTTTGGATATACAAAGGTAGGGCACAGTTACAAACACATTTTGTCTAGGATGTTGAAAAACTGAAAAGGATGCAGAAAAAAACCCATTTAAAAAATATTCAAAAGCTGGGGAAAATGCCATTATGGTGAAAGAATTAAGGTCTACATTATTAGCTAACTGAAAAGAATGAAACATGGGTTTTACTAGCATCTAAATACCTTCAACCAGAAAAAAAAAACAGAGCATCACAGAGCTCTTTAATCTCAGTGGAACATATAACAAGAACCAAAGATTAGGTGAGGTCTTTCATTTAAAACAAAACACCACAAACATCAACTAACCACTAACTACCACAAACAGTCCTACATTCCCCTCCAGTGTCTTCAGACCAAGATTTGATATGTTTTTGGAAAATATGCTTTAATTACACCCAAGGAGAAATGGAATGGAATAGCCAGTGAGAAAAAGGACAGGTACAGAGAATATAAAATTATTCATAGTCCCTCTGGCTTTCAACTATGAATTCAAGTCACACGTAAGAACTCTGGTCAGCCATCTAATTTCAAACCATACAGAAGTATAGCTACAGTCCTTCCAACAGACAATGAGCTGGCAGATCCTCATCACTGTACTGTTACCTGCTTTAGTCACGGAAGTTATTAAAGCAAACCAGTCCTTTCTTCTGCAGGTGGATCACCTTGGTTTTATGATGTCCTGTTTTATATGAAGAAAAGGAACCAGGAACAGAGTTGCCAAAAAGCAGAAAAGTAAAGATTGATATGTAGAACAATGAAACAGAAAGAAATCCTAAAATCCTACATTTAAGCTGCATTACAGGACAAGAATATTATACTAGCTTCCACTGAAGCTGCCAAATCCTGCCCCAGAGAGCTACTCAGTGTAGTAAGCCAGGACATGTGAATGAAACAATTTTATTGCATCAGCAGTTAAAGGGCAACATTATTCTCATTGACCTGGGCTTCTTTAAAGCATTTAGTATCACAGGACATTGATGTCTTACCCCACAGAAATAGCAACAGTTCTTTTTAGATACAGCACAAAAATAGTTTGTGTACACCCTGGAACAGATCCAGTAAGTAGCAGTGAGAACAACCCCTTTGTAAAAAAAACCCAAACATATTCTGTCTGGTTTTACTTAATCAGCTAATGTAGTTACAGGTAAAGCAGTCCTACAGCTAGCACCCTGTGCCAGCTTTACAGGAGTAACAAAACTTCCTTTTTCACTAGAAATGTCCCAGTGTTTAGAGATGATAACGGAAGACCAGACAGCTGAATTTTTAACCAAGGTTTATGGTAACGGGCAGGGGGGAAAAAATAAAATCATTTAATGGCCTACATCTGTAGTGAAGTCTCTCTTTAGTTCAAAGGTACATTGATAAAATAGTTAATCCCATCTACAGTTAAGAATGCTCTTGTACTCCTCACTGTAGCTAAGATAAACATTATGTAATGCTTTCTGGCATTCTGAAAGGCAAAGACAACAGGAAATGCCATTCACTGTTGAGAGGGATGACCCGGCTTCAGTTGCTTCTGTTCTCAGCATTTACTGGCTATCAGTGGCAGTGCACCTCAAGACAGTATCTTCAATGCTTCAGAAGCCCCAGGCACTGCTGTACAGCTCTGCGTCTCCTCAGCAACGCTACTGCCACAAACACATGAAACTTGCCTTCCACCCTCAACGTTTATATCCTATGGAATACTCAGTTAGTTCTAGGTCTCACAAACTGGGTTTCAGAGTGACTGTTAAGATACCAAATTCTAGGATACAGGCTCTGTAGCCTACAACTCTGCTAAGGACTACCACATGTAGTACCACTCAAGTGCAGGATGCATTTCCTTCATAATTGTTTCTCTAACAACCAAGTGAGATAGCTGTGTAGTTACGCTCCAAACACTGTACTCGGTTGTCCACCGTATTGAAAAGATACAAGAACAAAAACATATGAAAAATGCTAGTTTGAGATGCAATGCCACAATGTACTCAAATTAACCATGATGAACACGCTGTAAGATTTTTGTATGTAAAATACCATCAAATAAAGATCATTTTACCTTTTGATTTATATAGATTATGATAGATATATACATCAATTACAGATTTGAGTTTACAGGACAAAGGTATCCCCTATGTAATATATAAGTTTTACGAAGAACTAATTTCATCCTATAAACTAGTATCTGCTTATTAAAATTTACTTGCTCAAGCTTATCCCTCCTCGAGAAAAGAAATTTACAGATATTTTGTGGGAATATTTGAAACCCCTGTATACACTGTTTCCAGAATATAGTGAATAAAGAGACCTCAGTTTTTTGTGTATCTTTAGGTCATCCTGATGACTTTGCAGGACAGAGAGGGATTCAGGGATTCCTCCAACATATATGTAGCTTCAATTCAGATGTATTACTATATAATTTAGTTAGACCGATTACTGCAATATGAAAAATCAGAACCACTCCCCCCTGTAAAGCAGAAGTTTTCAACTGAGTGGCCAGAACATCAAAATGTACCTTGTGAGAAAAGAGGTGTTTAACCTACCCTTTTAAGTTTCACTATGGTCCCGTAACTTTTCAGAGGTTCAACAACCTTGGCTTCAAGCCTGTCAACCTACAAGAGAAATCACAAGGTCACTAAAATCATCCACATCTATGGTGTGCAGAAACAGGAAACAATTAATTTACTAGTGACTCATTAGGAATTTAGCCCATATATGCTGAAAATATAGCGGGATGGAGGTTTTAAAAATATTGCAAAAACCAGTCTCAATTAAATTAACCAGTTATAAAAATCATTTATATTTTGAGGAGCTCAAGCTGATTTCTAGTGGAATTCCTTTTTCTTCATGGGCAATACATCACGATAAATAAAACACGGAGATTCTAACAATTGAGTACTAAAACACTGCATCTTGGAGATCTGTAGCTTTCTATCTAAAGTTAAAGATCAATGTATTTACTCTACACTTGTTGATTGATTATGGACTAAGACATCCTTGCTATCAAACATACTGTACGAAACGCAACACTTCTGTTCTTAAAAATAATGGAAACAGCATTGTAGGTACTGAATATATTAAAAATACCAACAACAGGTTGTGTAAAATGCATGAATGCTCTCACAGAGTGGTGCACCTGAATTTTTGTTTCATAGAATCATAGAATCATTGAGGTTGGAAAAGACCTCTATCATCGAGTCCAACCATCAACCCAACACCACCACCCACTAAACCATGTCCCTAAGTGCCTCATCTACACGTCTTTTAAATACCTCCAGGGATGGGGACTCAACCACTTCCCTGGGCAGCCTGTTCCAATGTTTAACACTCTTTCATTGAGGTTGGAAAAGACCTCTAAGATCATCGAGTCCAACCATCAACCCAACACCACCACCCACTAAACCATGTCCCTAAGTGCCTCATCTACACGTCTTTTAAATACCTCCAGGGATGGGGACTCAACCACTTCCCTGGGCAGCCTGTTCCAATGTTTAACCACTCTTTCAGTAAAGAAATTTTTCCCCATGTCCAATCTAAACCTCCCCTGGCGCAACTTGAGGCCAAGTTTCAGTTCTCCTCGTTAGAAAAACAGCTACATATGGTCAGACAGGCAATAGGATAAGACCTGCCTGCTTGTCAAAACTGACAATACTGCCCGAGTGGCCCCAGCATAAGCTGCCGATGACTTTGGACCAGTGAGTCATCTGGCCCATCGCTGTTATGTCTAAATTAGGACAAGGTGCATACCTCTACTAGGAAGGGATAGACATTACACTCCCCTCTTAACTGGCAGTCACCAGTCAGCCAAAATCTATGCCAACTGAGCAAACATTTCGCCTTTACTACACTCTACCAGTACACTGTCAAACAATTTCACTTAAACTATCAACAGAATAGAATGGAATAGGGCAGTAAGGCTCTAAATGAAGCACGTGATACAGATATACCAAATAACCTGCCCGTCTTTCTTACTTAACCCTTCTACATGTTGTGGAAGTACCTCACACCTCAGCATTTATATATCTAGCACTGCAGCTGAAGACCAGAAATCGATAACCCTTATAAGCTAATTTTCTCTTGCCCACATTGTCAATATATATGAAAACTGTTAACTAACCTGATGCCCAAAAGAAATAAAGCTGAGATTATCTATTTGGTTTTCATGAGCAAAGGAGAACTTGATTTAAAGGCTAAAAGCTTCTCTTGTCCTTTGCTGCTTCTGCCTTTTCTCCTTCAAAGGGCAGTGGTGGTTTGGGGACAGGCGTGGTAGGAGGATGTAGGCCAAATGTCAGGTTTTAAAAACACACATAAAAATTGAAAGAAGCAAAACTCAAGTTGTTACATAGATACCTCAGAATTACAGATTCATAGTTCAAAGGTGAAAACGGACAGAGATATCATGTAGTCTGACCTCACATACACCTTTGGCCATAATATAAATTTACGCCCATTAACAGAGGGATAAATTGCTATTACATCAATTGAAGCATAAGGACCTATGTGTGGCTCAGCTGGAGCCAGATGCATAAGAGCTCATGGAAGAAAAATAAAAATCACACTATCTACACCCTTGGATTTCTTATTACTTCTTAAAAATCTGGCCCTAAATAAATTGTTAAAGATCCATGTGTATTTCTTGTTTTTCAAACCCTCTACTTAGTAGACTAGATACCTCATAGAATAACTTCTTTTAAAAGGTTTTCTTTTCTACCTCGTTAATATAGAAAGATGACTTGCAATGCTTCTTTTAAAAAAAAAAAAAGTCCTATCTGAAAACATCAAGAATGTCAACTACTTCAGTCTCTTTTTTAAATTATAATGGTTCTTAGCTTTTCAAAACTGTAGACGGGAATTTTCTATGCCTTACTGAAAGAATAGATATGTACTCCAAAAACCAGTCTCAGTACATGTGAACAAATTTATTTTTTCTTAAATCTCAGCATTTGGAATTCTGGATCATAAGTTACGGTTTGACTGGCCCCGCACATAGGTGTGTAAGTGGCATAACCACCTTTCTTTACACTCTCACTTACCTAGCAGAAATGTGACTATATTGTCACACGTGGTCCAGATCAAGTTTGTACTTTTAGTGTTGAACTACAGACTTATGAAATCTACAGTGGTCCCTGATAGTACCTCAGAGGGGCTGCCAGTGCCCAGTGAAGGTTTCTGGTTAGTATTCTCTTCCATACTGCTTCTGATAACAGACTCAGCAAAAGGAAAATGACTGATTTTAACTCAGCTGGTGCTAGACAACTCAAGTCACAAAACTAAAAGAACACTTTATTAACCATAAATCATAATCCAAAGCCTAAGACCAATAAAAGACTTGCTCTGTCTCAAATTCTGTGAGTGCTCATACGGATAGTTTCACTGACTTCAACAGGACTAATCACAGGCAGTTTTCACTATGTCATTAGCAGAGTAAATGATGAATGCTTTGGCAGCCTATCCTGCTCTGCCACTAATACATTTAAAAGTGTTTTATCCTATGTTTCTCTCATGATTGCAGAGTATATCTTTTCCCTTTTAATCACAGATAAGTAACTGAAAAGTTCAGATGGCAAACACAACATGTACAGCTTTGATTTTGTACCTCTGCCTGGCGATAATCCTGAAGTCTGGAAAATTCATCTGCAAAGTTTTTCAGTCCAACTTTTAAGTTTGGTGTCTCTGTAGCTGCATATGCATATATTTCATTTACTAGAAGATCTGCTTTGTCTCGTAGTCTGGCAGTTTTACGTACATATCCAGCAAATATTTGGCACAATTCACCAAAATGTTTTTCCACGTTTGAAACAGCATCTTGTATTTGTCTAGTCTGATTGTCCCTGGATACCAAAGAAAAATAAGTGAAAAGCTAAGAAGGGGACAAATGTTTACAACACATACAGAAGAAAAATTATATAATTATACCATTAATAATTTATACATGATTTGGACATCTCATTTCAGTGCAAAACAGCAATCGATTCTTAAAAAGATAATGTTGTAACAGTCTGATGTAATATGTGCTTATTTATGAATGAATAACAAACAAACAAGCAGGATTTATACTTAAAGATCCAATAGAGGAAAACCCAAATCGCAGAAATCAGCTTGGAAGTTTTCTTCCTGTGGTTAAGCCAAAGCTCACTATTACTGTTGGTATTAATTACTAACATAGTGGTAACACCTGCAGGTCTCAAACAAGACTGGGTCATACAGCTTCCTGCAAGAGTCTGCAATCTAAACCGACAAGTCAATGGTTGGAGAAATTAGGTAGTAGAAGGAAAAATCTGTAAAGGTATTAAATGTTCTTTAAATTGTGAACAGGTACCAAACTGCTCCTGGTCAGCACTACAGAGGACAAATATCCCTGAGAATTAGAGAAGAAAAGTGAATGGACACGAGCATAGAGGTGAAAACTCTAAAAACACAGAAAGGACGTTAATCACACCAACAAATTATTTTCTTTTAAATTATATTAATTTAATTCATTTTTTTTAATTTGAACCAAATGCCTGTATGTTTCATTATTAATGATCTAGATAACTCATTCTGAATTTTTAATTAATATATTTCCCTTGATATTTTGCTTTCCTATTCCTACATCTTTTGACGGTCTTGCTTTAGTTCTGCTTCAGTGATACTATTAAACCAAATCAGTATCAGTGAATTCATGCCAGCTGTTGTTGATCTGACTGAATCAACTATAGGACAACTTAGCTAACAGTAACTGCCAGATACTGGGTCCTAAAAAGTCTCCATAGTCTACATGAGGTGATTCACGTGAAGTGCTGGAATTGTCAGCAAAAGAATTCACTTGTACCACTGTCTTGGTGAGGGACAGAAACAAAGACTTCCTTCATATCCTTAAGCTATCCCAACTCCAAATGCTGACCAATATTTAAATATTGACTTAATATCACAACACATGAAAAACAGAAAAATTGGAAGAAATTAAATACATTAAGACTAAACAACAATGCAGTCAATTCAACATCTTTCTTCAGGAACTCTTCAGGAAAAGTATTTCAGGCCAAAGTTCTGCTACGGGCAAAAACCCGGTTGTGTTGCTTCATGGCAAGCAGTCTAGAAGACTGTTCAAAAGAGATTTTGTTCAAAGAAAAAAAAAATTCCAAGTTGTTCAGTCCTCCAGGACATGCTTGAGCATAGAACCATTTGAATAGGAAAGGTTTCACCCAGTGAGTGGGAAAGTAAGCGTCTCATTAAGTATTAATGAAGTTGTTTTTCAAAATTAATGCTATCTGATAAAATCTTCAGTAAAAGGTACATCTTTCATATTTTATTGGAAGGTCTTCATGTCAGAAAGTGTTCCTCTCCCAGGGGGAAGCCTTAAGCACGTTTCCTCACCCACTTTACAGTTTTTATCTCACAGTACTCCCATGCAAATAATATTTAGTTTTGGGACATGAAACATAACATTTCCTTAGATGGGGGTGTGAAAAGGTTTTTTTTTCCCCTCCTAATTATTTGTGACCACTTAAAATTCACAGAAACAAGCTTTAAAGTTCTTGGGGTTTATATACTTCTGAGGAACTTCAGAGGCTGAGAAAAAGCAAAACCATTTTTCAACAGATCATTACTTGCTTTTATTACCCCTAAGTTTTAAAAGCAGAACAGACAGAGCTTTAATGGTAGCTTTGCTGGTGATTATTATTGTGTAGGAACAAGTTTTCATGGTTTGATGAATGCTTTACATTATATATACATTTATTTTACATACAATGCTTTTGTTCATGTATAAATAGACATGTATAAAGTTTTCATCATACACAAGCCAGCCCATATCTGCTCCTGCCAAGATGTACTGTCATATTTTGTCAATTGCCCCTTCAGTTTATTCTCTTGACTATCTCAGGCAAGGCACTTATCTCTGCAACACAAATTGCTTTGCATATATAGTGATGCTGTGTAAGTAATGGTACACATAAATTGTATACTTGCTGAAGGAGCAGAGGAATCATTTTTACCTTTGGTTAACCAATGCTTTTTTTTTTTTACATAAACCCACATGCTAGTAACAGAAGCACTGTTAGTTGAGAAGGATAGAATAACATTCCGAGACATCCTTGTTGTTTTCCCACAGTTTTTAATAGTTTCATTCCACTAACAGCTTTCTGGAGAGGAGTGCAAATGCTAGACAAGGGACAGCACATTATTGTAAGAGAAATGGATGTCAGGATGTCACATTAGAAGCAAAGAGACAGACCAAACAGATTAGGCAGTCACAGGGACACATTTTATTTAAATGTACATTCTCTCATACTAAGGCCACGATTATGATCTGACTGTGACACTCATATCAATTAAGTGTCAGTGAAAGAGGAATCGGGACCACTGAATTCAGTGAAGTTGCTCTTGGTCTACAACAATGCATCCCTAGAATGGAAGTTCTAAGTTTGTATTAAAAAAAAAAAAAAAAAAAAAAAAAAAACTCAATAAAAAAAAAAAAAAAAAATCAGAAAACTAATTTTTTGGTAAATACTCTTTTTTTGCACATCCAGGCTTGGCAAGTGAGAAGCAGAACCAGCTCACCAGCCTGCCACTTCTGAGGGAGAGATGCTGAGGTTGGGCAGCCATGGGGAAAAATCTCGTGGAGCACCAGGAAAGGTCTTTAAAAAAAGGGAAAAAACCCCCACTTAAACCCAAAATCCCCTTTCTGTAAAGATAATGTATTGGGAATGTGACTTGGGGACTGTGTGGGCACCATCCTGTCTCAGCGCTGAAGAAAGAGGTTGCTGGCAAAGTCCCAGCAGGTGGTGTGCAAGACATGCAGAAAAGGCTCTGACGGAGGGAAGGTAGGAATTGGGCTGTCCTCAATACAAACCTGCTTGAAAATACAGCGATGCAGGAGAGCTAAGTACTTAGACAAGTGTTAGCATGCATGAGAAAATTTTATAGGCTTGCCTGAGCATGTGAATAGAAACGGATTTAATTAAGATTTGGTTTTTAACTTTCATCATTTTTTTCTGTTAAAAATAGATTATTTAGATCACTTAAGCTGAAGCTTTAATTCACCTAAAGTAAACTACTCTTCAAATAATGAGGGTCTGTTTAGATCTACTTAGTGGTTTGCACCAACTAAGCTGAAATGAAATGGTGCCATTTGTCCTGAAGGAAGGTTTGTGAAATCAGTGGTAAAACTCACCCCAAAGGTTTGCAGCCCTTAAGGACTTGGCAGACTAATACATCTAATCCCAAAATGTCCTTCAGGAGATGCAGGGGTGAGAGGTCAGCTGTTACCTGAAGGTCTTAACTTCTTTTGACTGCAGGCTTGGGATGAGAGGCTATGTTTATTATTAAATCAACCCACTATTAATAATCTAATAAATCAGTAAAATGACCTAGCTAATAATGACATCACTATTATTAATGTGCAATTCTGTAATTCCTCACACTGCAGCAAGATCTGAGTTTATCATTCTTAACTCTTACTCATTACACACAACTACCAGTGAATTACAGCTCTATCACCTGTCTCTCTACCATGTCACACTCCCTGTTAACCGGGGTGCAATATCATCTGCCTCTGGACGGATTTTTTTTGGGGAAAGTTTTTTTTCCCAAAAAAAATCCCCCAAATTCCCCTTCAATTATCTAGTTCATACTGTCTGCATATAATTTACCTTGCACACTTTCTGAGACATACCATTCCATTTTAGTCTTGATTCCTCTACCTAGCTCCAATTAACTCCAAGCACTTTATCCTATATGCAAACAATTGACATGCCTTGCGGCTTATCCTGTTAAATGGTTTTTTTTACTGTTTTTGTGCTCACATAGCATCCTGCTTTTAAGTGCTTAATAACAAATCATTGCCCTTGACATGTTCTTTGGACAATCTCCTGGTCTCCTGCAGTGGTCTTGTCTCTTCACGAGGCCCTGTACTTCAGCAGGACCTCTAGCTCACAAATTGTAACCTATTTCTGTAGCATTAAGAGCTCTGAAAGTTGAAAACATCCATTCTGCTACTTAGAGCATGTTTAGACTTAGTCACCCAGGAAAGCTCAAGCAAAGCAAGTACCAGAATACCCAGAAATTCTTAATAAACAGCAGAATGGTGGTGTATGAGGTGCTATATAAACATCGTAAGAAGAAGTACAAAGTTATTTGCTTCAAATTATGGGCCAGTGAGAAACAGAGACTGACACTTAATGAGAGGGTAAAAGACTTTGAAAATAAGCAAAAGTTACTTGTGATTAAAATCAAAGAAGTAGTTGTCACTGGAACAAGACACAAAAGAGGAATGACAGCTCATCTTCAGCTATTGCAAACTAAATCTACTCCAGTCCTGAAGTATAGGACTTAGCATAGACATTAAATAACTTAATTTGTGTATGCTGATTTCGCACATGACTTGACTTAATAGTTCTTAATACGATGCTGCAGATAGTCCTGGAATGTATGGCCCACCAGCTCCAGCTGCACATAGAAAGTTGAAAATAATGTCATGAGGGCCTGTTGAAATTTTGAGTCATCAGAGGGTGCATAAGAGCACAAGCTGCATAAATCATGGAGTGGAAAAATATTTTTGTACCATGATTTAGAAATAATTATGGAGAATGATGTTGAAAGTAATGCCAAATTTCCTGCTCATTACCTCTAAGTAAGTTTCCAGAATAACATACTAAAGATGATGACATCTTATAAATGACAAATTCAGAAGAGAAGAAAGCTCTGAAATAGCCAATTGATGATGTTTTCCAATATTCCTCCAGACCATAAGCAAGAGTCCTCCTGACTTAAATGAACTTGAGTAAATTCTCTGTACTGTTGTATTGAACAACAGTATAAAACTCCAGCAGTTTTCAGCAGTGGTGAGGAATTGCCTGTCATTGCTGGGTATGCATGAGCCTGTGGAAACTTCAAGAACACGAATTGGGATAGAATTTCTTCTGTAATATTTAGGGAACATTTTAGCCATTGGTAAGGTAGAGCCATTTTTCTGGGTTGGAATTTCACATCTTGTCAATGAGTTTGTCCTAGATATATGTGTAAAATACCAACAGAATATTCAGTCACTTTCATTTAAGTTAACTGACATTAATTTATATGGTATAGTAATTACCAGCTGATCCATACAGGTCCAGAGGTTCATCTGTGCACTACAGTTTATGTGATTAAGTCTCTGTATGTAATTGATGAGCTGCCTATATGTTTGTGTGACTACTTCTTTTCTCCTAGTGTGTTTTGTAACTTCAGAATATTTTTAAAAATCTTTAAACTTTTTTTATAATTTTCCATTTTCACATGCACCTGTGCTGTCGAATCCTATTATATGTATAGAAAGGCAATCACTGCAGATCTTGGATGTCAGACAACATTAATTTTAGCATACGGGTTTAGCTCATAGTGGATTGGGGATTGTTCTTTGAGATTTAATAATTTAAAGTGTTTTCTTCTGCTGCAACAGTTCCCCTCTTCCTCCTATTTCACTTTGGGTCTGCAGTTCCCTTACTTAATGCAGGAACTAGACCACCTCTTATTCCTAGCTCTGTGTTTTCTCAAGAGCAAGAGGCAGCTTGTGGGAACCATCCTTCCCTGACGCACAAGTCTCCAATACCAAGTTCCGGATATCTTAATTAAAAATCAGTTAGTTTGTTAGAGAAAAAATTGACAACATAATTAGAAAAACAGTAAAACATTGTTTCCTCGGGCTAATACCCGTAGGCCGGTATAACCTTCTGTCATCCATTTTGTCAGTATTGGTTAGAGTGTAGAAGCCTCTTGATGATTTATGCATTTGCCTGTTGTGTTCTTAGTTCTTTAAAAGAGCTTTGGCCGCTGTCAGAGGTAGGATGCTGGGCTAGTGGGATCTTTGATCTTTTTCAGTACAGGCACTCATGCTTTTATGGTGTTAAGTTTTTTATAAACTAAGAGGAGTTCTTTTGTTTGCTTCCTTGCTTACCTTTGGGTAAGTGTTTCTGCTCCTGTGCTTCTCTTTATGCAAACCGAGTTCAAAGGTGAAATGTGAAATATGTCTGGAACATGCTGCTATACAAGTTTTTTTGATGTCTTGTTTTCAGTGATCTGTCAGAAAGTAAGGTTTTGTCTCAGTCTTACTGCCACTTTTTTATACCATGTACACTTTCAGACTTGTTTCTCCCAGATTCTCATTTATGTAGTAGGACCCTATCTCCTTGAGTTGTTACTCCAGTCTAGCTAATCAACATTGTTTCTCGTTTATCATTAAGACCTACTGCTCAGATACTGACAGATGAAGATGTTCTGTGTTGACACTGTTTTATGATGTTTGATACTCTATTTAAGGTAATCACATTTGTTGTGATGCAGACCATGATCTCAGTTACGTGTAGTGAGTACTGATTCATATGCCAGGGAAGGTGTTGGAAAACATCTGTTTCCTGGATCTGCCGTCTAGATGATTCTGAATGTTCTTATTCATTAGTGTCAACAAATGGTGCTCCAGTTATTGTTGGTAGCACTGTAGAAATCCTAGCTTAGGCTGTCAAAGTGCTTTCCTGAAGCCTGCTCAAGATACCTGAGCCGTGTAGGCACATCGTGAACATTGTTGAAGACAAAGAGCCTGCGCCAATCTACTTGTGTTGCTGGAAAGACAGGGCAGAGGGGACTCTTGGAAGGAGACTATTATTGCACCTCTCCCTGGGAATCTTTAGTAAGAAGCAAAAGATTTATTTGAAATTAGGGTATAGATGGTGAGGAAAAGAAGCTTTGGAGAGTGGGCCTGCTACTTGTTCTGCAGCACCGTCCCTCGTTCCTTCAGTGGCAGTAGCACTGAAGCAGCCCGCTCGGCTTTCCAGGGCTCTGATTGATGAAGGTAGGCAGTGAAGCCAGGCTGTTTTGCCATTCCCCTCAAGCTAGTGCCAGAAGCAATCTAATGTCTTTTGCTTTCAGATAACTGTGATAATACACACATTAATTAAATAGACACTTGTATTATTAACATAGTACATAATTTTAATTAGTAAATAGTTATTTTCCAGACATATTTTATTATTGAAATGAGTATGAGTCAACAAGAACAAGCAAGTCAGAATTAGTCTTTTTCAATTTTATATTTTTTAAAATACAAAACTGGTGGCAAGTCGCTTTGCTGCCTGAGAAGCAGATCAGAGAGTAGAGGGTTCTTTGTTGCCCCATTCAGCAGGTAGGGAATTTCTCCTAGATCCTTCAGAACTGAAGTGAGTGAGGTTGGAAGAGTGGCGAGATCGATGGAGCTCATGTGTTTGGACCAGGCGTCTGCAACACGTACCAGGTGCAATACCTTTGATGGAAGTTTCTTCATGTCTTCTATGCCAGACTCATACTGGTAGTCGTGGCAGGATTCCTGAAGGATGTCTATACTGCTCTTCAAGAATGAGATTGTAGACAGGGCATGTTTCTAAATTGCTTCTCATATAAGCAACTGCTTCCCAGAGATCCCAACACCAAGTGGCAGGGGTTGTCTTATGCCTTCACTGTAATTGCTAGCTCAGTACTGGTAGTAGAGCAGGCTGGCTGCATCTGTACTGTATGCCTGGATGTCTCCTCTGGGTCTCTTGTGGTGCCACTGTGGCTGAAATAATGCAAAGGCATGAAACAGCCCTCCTGAGTGTTTTTGTAGCATGGAACTGAGGCTATATATGTCCTGGGATGTGGTTTATGAGATGTTTGAGGGGCAAAATTTGCTGCAATAATGTTGAAGGATGGTAGAGAACGGAGGGAGTCAATTGCAGAGCGGACACAGCAAACCTGGTGCAGTTTCAACCAGCTGACTTTTGTGATCATTCCCTGGAGTAAATTGTTCCCAGCACTGTGCCTGTACTTCGTCTGAGAGACAATAATTTGGAACTGCCAAGAGTAGGGGAGTGATAAACCAATTAAGCAATACTTGGTTTTGTCTTATGACCCTATAAAATTTAGCAGTGTAGATATACCCAAACAATCAGTTATACTCAGAGGGTCTCTTCCAGGTGCACCTAGGGGCTTTCTTGCATGTTTGCTATCTGCGTGAACTGCAGATCTGGTCTTTTGGGCAATCTTGGATTTGCTCTCAGAAGATTATAAGTATTATATAAAGCTTCAAAAGGAAGTTGATATTGGTTTCATTTAAGTCCGTGACAGTTCTGTCATTAGCAGTAGGAATCAAATTTTATCCTTGTTTTCCTCTTTTTACAATAGTAGTATTCTGTTCCCAACAAACTGCTGTACCAGGAATATTTTCTGCAGCTGAAGTGGCAGCCTAAAGTGAGGTCATGATGAAGATACTGGTATGTGATAATAGCTACCACTTGGTGGCATCCACTTCATGCTTTATTTAGTTGAAATGTCATTAGCAGTAGGAATCAAATTTTATCCTTGTTTTCCTCTTTTTACAATAGTAGTATTCTGTTCCCAACAAACTGCTGTACCAGGAATATTTTCTGCAGCTGAAGTGGCAGCCTAAAGTGAGGTCATGATGAAGATACTGGTATGTGATAATAGCTACCACTTGGTGGCATCCACTTCATGCTTTATTTAGTTGAAAACTCCACAGCCAGCAAGCTGAGAAAACTTTCTGAGTTCCTGGCTTGACATTCTTTAAGGGTATTTAAAATAGTTGCAGTTGACTCAAATAATCAAAGTGATTAAACTCTATCTTTGTTCTGTTCTTTGGAAGACTGTACAACTATTTTTTATTCACGGAAAACCTGTTTAAACTCTTGGACCCTTGGTCTTGACCTTGCTGGGTATCTCCGTTTAAAAGAAGCTTTGATTTTAGATAAGTTCATTAGAAGCAAAAATAGCATAGATCTGGTTAGGAGGAGAGTGTACTTGAAATGAGTTCTTGAATTTTTGATTTGCACTTTTCAAAGGAAAAATATTCAGACTCATTCTGGAAAGCGTGTAACATTAGCATTACTAATAAATTAAGGTTTATTAGGAGATGTAAACAGCTCTAGATTCACTTTACCTAACTTCTGACATTTAAATGAGACATCAGAAATATATTTCACCAACCAAAATCTTAATTTGGAGGTCTCTATCTGTCTCTAAAATAATATATGACACAACAATCTAATTCAGTTTGATTCTCATGAGTACCTAACTTCAGATTTAAAGTTGCAAGCCCATCCTCCTTGTATTTGTTGCTAAAGTACTGTGAAAAGAAGCAAGACAAGATTTTTTTAAAATGGCTGGTAAATATGAATACATCAGATATTTGGTAGCTTAGTGCAGATATCCTTAAGTGGGCAGTTTTTCTGATAGTATTGGTCTGATGTAAGGAGAATCAAGAACTTTTCAGCTGTTCAAGACTTGGTCTGCAAGTTGTTGGTCACTTTGGGGAACATAATGTAGTAATGAGCATGGTGTGAGATCTAAATAAATGGCATTTGGCAGTTTGTGGAATGGTACTAGAACAATATTTCTACTTTTGAATGTTTCACCCATAAAATCCACTTGTGATGGTAGTGAAATTAAAAAAAAATACCTAAGAAAACTGTATACTCGTCATCTGATTGCATTATGCGATGATAATTGAATGGTAGATGACATTTTAACCTTATTCATTGCTTTCACACCTAGATTCTTTGACTTCTGCTTGGAGCTGAGGTTAGAAGGTTTGAGGGTTGTCTTTTTTTTAAAATTTAAAGGAAATTTCATTAGCCATTCCTAGGTCGTTGGAGAGTTGGTGGAAACCAGACACTTCCCAGCACTTTTTAGACTTTTTTGTCCTACTAATAAAACCAAAATAAAATTGAACATTAATTTCTAAAAACTTGATAAGCACATAGTCATTATTAATAAATGAGATCACTACTACTTTTGGAGGCAATAAAAAATTTAACTATTAAATCATTACACCTAACTGAAACTTGCTGACTTATTTTGTGATTTTTTCAGCATAACCTGATGAATCTCCCATTCCTCTCTGTGGCCTGTATCAGTGTGGTGAGGGTTGTGCTTTAAAAAATGCAGTCATGGTCCTCTTTTGCTAATTTTCAGTTTTATTAAACAGGGTAAAGAAATAATTTGAGTTAATTTCTTCTTGGAAGTTAACTCTGTTTGATAATCCCAGGAGCAATACATGACACCATTCCACACTTCCACCAAAATAATCAGTCATGTTATCAAATGACTGTGAATTCAGAGAACACTTCAAAATTCTCAGTACCTCGTAGTTCATCACATCTCTCTCGTCCTTCGACATTGCTCTGCATTGTTGTTACATACATTTAAAAAATTACAGCTAGGAACAGGCCTGTATTGAAGAAAAACAAAGTATATGCGTCAGTCTGTTTCTAGAGGGCAGCAAATGACTGTGTTTTAGCCACAAGAGAAAATACAAAATTCACATATGGTTCTGCCAGCAAACCAAAGGCACAATCCAGCATCTTGTAGTTAATGGCAAACTTCCCATTTTCTTTGATGGGAACAGGATCAGGCCCCTGTTGCTTTCCTTGCTGTCTTCCCACCTCCACTTTTTAAGTGGATAAGTAGTGTGCATAAAATACATTGGACTCCTGTTATCAGTCATCATTGTTTTAAACTGAGTGAACTATGGATGCAAATGTTACGGTTTTTGTTAACATTCTGAGGCTACGATTCATCTGATATAAAAAAGTACATGACATAATTCTAATAGTATTTATCTAAATATTAGCTCATTTTTGTTTTATCTGTTTTGTGGTATTTAAAGGAATGTGAATGATTATTTTCTCTGCTCACACACGGTAGAGAATAGTGGGGGGTGCCCCCTCTTTTGGAAAAAAACCTGATAAATTCGCAAGTGTTGCTTAATGCAATCAAAAGAAAGAAAGACGGTAAGTAAAAGTTTTATTTTAAATGTAATTCACTTTTATTTATGCATAAGTTTTTCTATAGCCCTCCTTACCATAGCACTGGTATATTCACATGTAAGCTTATACCAGTAGTGTAATATAAATGGTCATAAATTGCCTAAACATCTCATAACCATTATATTTTTCTTGGTCAGTGGTCTATCTCTACAGAAGTTGTTCTAACTTTGTAGCCCTTGTGATATCTTCAGCTAGACTTTCTCTTCCTTGTCTCTCAGATAAAATACACAATTTCTTCTCAAAATTACATTAGTCGAGTTTGTGCAGAGCTAGAGGAATGGGAACTGGTCAGATAGCAACTTCTTTAGAGAGTGTGTCTTGACTCTTTATCTCTTTGGCCCTTTGCTTAGGAAGAACTTAAGTTTTGTGCCCCACATACCTAGGGAACAATCTGGATGCAGATATAAGCTCATGAAATTGTAGAAGTTCTCTAATGTTTGATTTATTCCTCATGGTTACCTATGAATGTAGAAGACTGAAAACAGCCACAGTTTGGTATATTCTGATAATGCAAAATCTGCATTGTTGTTTGGGAACGTGGCTCATATATCCTCTGGCCTAGAGGGCATTTTTACCAAGTATCAGAGTATCAGAAATAACAGTCAGTGTAACACAGTCAGGCCCTGACTGTCATAATTTCAGTGTGATGCAGGTCAAGAAATGGGATTGTTCAAATACAGGCTGAGGAACTCTCTTCTAGCTGAGAAACATCCCAGAGCATCAGATCGGATGCCTCTGGTTGAGGGAGAGCCACTGCGGATCATGTTCACAGCACCCTTGCCAATGGTGGCCTTTCCTGGAGGAGTCCATTCCTTTGACGATGCTCTCAGTCCGGAGCCGCTGGGAGGAGGATGCGTGCTGTAAACCGTGGCTCTTCTGGAGTCTAATGAAGCCTACAGCTATTTTCTTTGTCTCAGAGGTAGCCCCTTACCAGTGAACAATTCCAGTGGCAGCAAATCAGATCTCATTTCAATCGCATTTTTTAGAATTGTACTGGAACTAGCTTTTCCAGGTCTGCATTAGTTCTTACTCTGTTTTCAGTGCTGGTCCTGGGTATCTGTGTCTGAAACCATTTACAGTTCTGATTCAATTTTCTAATAGAGACAAGTCTAAAGAGTGACTCTCACCATAGTTTCAATTTTTCTTTTCAATGGTTATGAATAAAACATAACGTAAGGGGGGGGGGAAGCTTTTGTTGTCTACTTCTGAAGTGTACAAAGGGAACATAGAATATTCTGTGTGACTTAGTGCCTGAAAAAATCACAGCAAGGCTTCCATAAAAGTCAAGAGGTGAAATACTTTAGCTAGATATGGTATCTTTGAGATGTCTCTAACAAGGAAATACTGTAGAATTTTGCACCCATAAAAAGAGAGTTTTTGTTCTTGCCCAAGGTTTGTGTTTAGTTTTTGGCACTCTGTGTATCTAGAAATGATGATGTTTGCAGTGGCGTAGTTGTTTCTCAGAATAATTATTCATTACTCATTTCAGAAATATTTGCACAGATACTGGCCCATAGCATGCTGTAGTTTAGGCTACTACGTGTATTATTTCTTGGCTGCTGATGTCTTCAGCATATGGTGAACACAGAAATGTTCTATAGTCTTGCAGTAGCATTGAGTGTGGTTCTGTGGCTTTCAACTTTAATTATGCTTAATAATGTAATACATATACAGCAGATAACATTTCCCATATTTAAAGTGTGGTTCTACTCTGAAATGTGATGATTTTAAGATGATAGTAACTAATTCAACAAATAAGTTCCTTATGCTAGTCAAATCATAACTGACTACTAACAAAAATAAATTTCTCTCTCTATCTGCCCTTCTCTTAGCAGGGCAGAACCAGCAGAGTCAGCGCCCGTGCTGGTACTTTCCTCTTCAACCTCTGTGCAGGAAATGCATTTGGTGTATTCAGGGGTGAATATACTGCACAATGGCATCTCTTCCCTTATTAAGAAGCTACCTCTTAGGATGTCTGCCTCTACCCAGCTGAGTTTTTTATACAGTTATTATTGTTAAACTATCAGTGAAGTTTTGAATAGATCTCAGTAAACAAACTCAATCTTTTATTCACATTTCAGCAATGACATCAACATCAATCAATAAGGATAATTTAAAAATCTGGGAGTTGCTGTCACTTTTTTCTTTCTCAGGCTGTAGAGAGATGGTTATGCTGAGGTAGGTTTTTTTTTTCTTTCTTTCTTTCAGTTTACAGGCTTTTATTGTCAGCCCTTTCTAACTAGCCATGCTTTCATTTTGATACAGGAGAAGACAAGTGAGTAAGCCGGCTTGACAGGCACAAGCAAAAGCAATTGGGAAGTTAAGGACCAAGATAACCAAGGAAAATTTGAGACTGAATTCAGAAGTGTCAATACCTTCCGGGTTTATAGCTATATCAAAGCATAACTATGCTGTGGGCACAAGAGACAGCTTTGCTCTGTGCTGCCTTTGGAGCTGGAAGTGCAGCGAGGGGTGTAGAGGACAGCACTGGCTCCGAGAGCCGGCCCAGTGAGGAGTGTGCTGGCTGTGACAGCTGATGGATGTGAGCTGGTGTCTCTGCACAGCAGCGTGTTGTGCACGGGGCAGCTCACCTGGAGGTCTCCACAACAGGCTTCTCTGAACAGGAGATAGCTTCATTTTCTTACAGAGAAATGGTTATGATCCGTTCCCAGTTTATTGCACAAAACTGAAAACAAACAGGAAGTCAGTCCTTCTACTTTAATAAAACTGGCCATCTTTACAAGCCAATAAAAAAAAAAACCCTCCTCAGATTGACAGGAGTGAAATAAGTGAAATTAGCCTTTGTTGCTGCTTTGAATTTCCTAAAAAATCCATCCAGTATCTCACTCAGAGCACATGTGGAAGCAGTCTTGCTGTACTGTAACATGAACTGCGATAAACTCATCCCAATTTGTCCATGATGTACAAACTAGCCATGTGTATATGCTGGAGTTTCATGCACACACACATATAAAACTTCAAAAAACCAACTTCCAATTCAAGCAGAAACTTATTAAAAATAGAGATTTTTGCTTAATTACATTGAAAATAACTTTGTTTTATACAGTCTACAAGTTTTCATTTCAAATTCTCCTAGATACACTATCAGATGAAGAAGTCACGCTACACTATCTTTTTCTACAGGTTCTTTACTTTAGCAGACTCTGGTTTGTTATACGAGTAAAGTAAAAGTTGACTCAGTCAAACAAAACTTTAAAAAGCAGCACTAAGCAGTGGAACTGTTGCTTAAACCTTGTTTTCAGTGATCAAGGCAGCTCAAAGCAAATCTTTTGACAAAAACTAAACTCAAAGCTAAGAAGAAAATGCCATACCCTAAAAATAATGTAATAAAAGATTTTCCTTGTGTCTCTAGCTAAGCTTGCAATAAAGTTAACACAAAAAAGATAAACGGTTGTTCATTTTTGCCCTTTAAAAGATTGTATTAACCCTGGCCTCTCTGCTTTTTTTAACAGGTAGAGAACAGACACTCAAGAAAAATACCCCTGGAAATGTGTGCTAATGGCTGCGTGAATAGGGACGATATGTTTACTGCAGAGGTTCAGCTAGTGCTTGCCATAAGGCTTGGAAATGTGGTGCCAAGGGTTGTTTTGGCTGGGCCTGGCCATCTCGAGGCGGAGCTCTTCCTGGAGAGTTTGTCATCCCGGCTGCACAGCCGCCAGCTGGGGAGCACCTGGTCGTGTCACCTTCTTGCTGTGACACCGAACGCTCAACCCTTACACTTTCTAGGGGGAAAGGAGAAATGAGCTGCTTGGTTCAGTGAAGTCAGTAACGGAGCGTGTCACTTCAGGCTTGCTGTAGCTTATGCAGAGGTTTCTCAGTTAATCGTAGTGGACTGCCAGATGCGAGGCAAGAGCAGGTCTTAAAAGTTTGAGCACGGCTTCAAATAACATGCACGGAACTTCTTGTTAAGGGCTATAAAAATAAAATCACAAGGTTATTGCTTAAGAGACAACAAAAAAAGCATAGTAGTACTTATAGTCACCTGCAGAGCTTGTGTGGTAATGACAAATTAGTGTTGTTTTCTAAGATTATCTTAGCTAAAATGATAAATCTTTGTACAGCAGATACTCAGTATATTAACAATATATTAGAACCTTTTTTCAATTGAGAAAATGAAGACTTGAAATGGGCATGTTTTTCATTTTGGGCTCAAATCATGGAAATATAAAAATGTTTCCCATAATCGTTTTTAACTACACAGTTTAAAGTGGAATCATCCACCACATGTGTGGTTATTTTCAAGACATTAATAATACCGCATTAGTAGTGTCTCCAACTCTAAGAGATATACTCCAGCTTTGAACTTCGATAATGTGTCATCATGATAGTGTATCATTTGTAACGGATAATGCTGAAGTAAAGTGTATGCAGATTAATGGAAAATTGGAAAGTTATTTGTTTTCAGCTAATTGTTTAATTCAGGTACTACACAATACATGAATACATGTGATAGCTACATTACTATTTATTCTTGAGGTTGTGTAATTTCAGTTTTCATATCCTGCACTGTGTCTGTCAAAGAGTTTAAGAGTTACAAGGGAGATTTAATTTTGTCAGCCTTGAAGATGAGGAAATAATGAAACGTCCCCACAAGGTGGTTAATTCTATATTGCGCAGTTGAAAGAAACTTAAAATGTTTTGTAGCTCATATAAATTACTGTTAGGTATGGACTGCACAACTGCAATTTCAGATTCTTCCAGGAATTTTTTTTGGAAAAACAAAGTAAGGAATACACAGGGATATTTCTAGTGACAGTTTACTACTTATATTTCTTTCAAAATGTGCTAAAAGATTTCTATGGTAACACTTTTAAAATTAAACCAGTTTGGTTTTGTGTATGCTGAAGCTTAAGACATAATTCGTTAATTGAATAGTGAATTACAACAAAAAGCTTGTGACAATTTTTGGCCATAGGGAGTCCTACATAAAGCACACTTCATGGAAAAAGAGAAAAAAATGGAAAGTGATGAATTTTGTGACAATTTTTGGCCATAGGGAGTCCTACATAAAGCACACTTCATTGGAAAAAGAGAAATAAATGGAAAGTGATGGTGAAAAAAATGCTGATAGTTTAGTAAATTACAAGCATGGTTGGAAAAATAGCGGGTTCTGAGAGATTCAGTTGAGTGTGTGTGCTTGTTTTGGGAGTCAGAAAGTCCTTTCTTATCTCTAGTACGGCAACAGGAGGATATGTTCCTAGTGCAAACATACTCAGTTTACAGAAATCTGCTAAAGCTGAGCTTCAATTAAGTTAATTTTGGTGGTATACATAAGAATTGATTAGAAAACCAAAAGAGAGTGAAATATTTTACAACTGTTAAGTATCATGTAAATAATAAATTGATGCTTTTGGCAATTTTGCCTTATATTTAATAGTAACAGGAATGCATACTTGAAAGTGCATGATACACTAAAAATAAATCATATTTTTCTAAAATGTTCTTTAGAATGAAGCATTGTTCCTTATTTTTTAAATGAGACACTACTGTTTCTTTTTTTGACCATCTTAGCTCACAAGTTCTTGGTTTTCCTTTTTTAAAAACTCAAGAACTTTTATTGGGGTAACACCAAATAAAAATAGAGGGGATACTTCCCAGAATAATTAAATGATAGTAAATGACACTTGGTGCACTGGGTCTACTCTTCTGCTGGAGAAAATGGAAATGGAACCAGACAGGATTTTTTCTTCTATCAACCTCGTGCTCTCTGAGTAGGAGCTTGAAGCCCCGTTGATATTTTCACTCAGGTTTTGAATTACACTAATTGCCTGTTTCATCAATATGGTTAGTTTGTTGGGGGTGTTGTATTTTATTTTCAAACTGCAGCTATATGACCACATGCTGATATTTGTCTTTGTGGATGGAAAGCAACTTCCATGACCACAGGGAAAGTGCAATGAGATGCTGGTGAGTTTGGCTGTAAAGGAGCAAGGGGCTTGGATGGGGAAGAGAGGTTAAAAAGTCTTGGTTGGATGCAGAGGTCTGGAGGCATCAGAGAGCTCCAGGAGGTAGCTTGCTCCTCAGCGAGCAATGTTCTGTGCAAGGCTGGGGAACTTCTGATGGGATCCCACCAGTTGCCCTTCTGCCAAGGAGTCACCTGATACTCCTTTTTTTCTTATGCTCCGGACCCAAACAGTCATCAAATTTCTGAGAAGGATCGTTGAGAAGCCTCCCATGGGCTTTGCCTTTCAAGGCCGATAGGCACGAGGCTGCAGCCCCAGCTGGCTGGGGAGTGTAGTGGGAGAGCTGCTTCCAGCGTCTTGTGGGGGCCCCTCTTGGTTCCTTTCAGGTCCCTAGCTAGGCCTGAGAGTTTTGCACCTGCTGAGCGTTGGCTTTGTGCATACGTGTCTTTTCAAAGGAAAGGCACGCCTGTGAATATTTACCTCACTAGTTACGAGTTGTCCGGGCTGGCAAGGCAGCCAGCTAGCTCTGGAAAGCAAGGCCTAGCGGGCAGCCAGCTGGCGTTGCATCAGCTGAGTGCGGTACAGGGAAGGCATGCTGGGTAGCAAAAGAAGGCTGATGGTTGAAATTAGAGCTGAAAGCAGTTAGGGAAATACACCCAACTCCTGAGCGTTATTTTGAAGGCAACAGGGTGAAGGGTAACTTTGAAAGTCGAGATTTTGCTTTTCATTGGGTTTCTGGTGTATGACTAGTGTTGGTCACAGTTTTGCAGCATTGGGGAGGTATGGCTAGAGACACCACACCTGAGCTTGGCTCCCTGAGAGGTCAGTGATCCTACTGAGGCACCCAGATCCTGTGAGATGCAGTCTCTGAAGTAGACTTTCAAGTTTGCAGGAAACCCCCACGGCTTTTATGAGATGCAGGTAGAGCAGCAAGCCTGGTTGCTTCTAGTGGCAGAATTGGGCCTTTATGTGGTTAATAATATGCTATGTGCAGCTTTAGTAAACAGTTGAGAGAAATTTTGGCTTCTTTTGAAAAATCAAAGTGATCATTAGCTTACACTGAGCTGACACCAGAAATAAGTCAGAAGGGGTCCTGATCTGAAAGCTTCCCTGTAGGGCATGTACATGCATCCTCAAGCTTTTATCTTCTTTCCCTGGGAGGGCTTGCCCTCATCCAGTTCACAACACTTTGACTTTCTGCCTGATGTTGGTAACTTCTGAAAAGTTGCCAAGAGGCAGAATTATCTGATTCACCGGAACCTCTGCACGTTCTCAAAAAAAAGTTGTATTTCTCAATAAGAAGGATTTTTGTGAATTTTCTTAGCACAGTGACCATCATTTCCTGCTCGGGCCATGGGGAAAGAGTCAATTTAAGCTCTTAGCTGATGTATAATCATTATTTGTCATACTGTCTGGACTCTTTTATTGAAGTGGATGAATGGAGCCATACTGAATAAATAAAAATTTGAAGATGGGGTTTTCCAAAGTGCATTGATCTTCTTATGTTCCCACTTGATAGGCTTTAACTGATATGCTAGGCCAATATTTGCCTCCCCACGTTTTCCTTAGGACTGCTGTATGTACTAAAGAAACCCAGGCAGAGGGCTGAAAAAATTATGAAGCAGTTTTGCAGTGGAAATAATTTTGCTGCCATGACTTCTAACAAGAAGGAAAGTCACTGAAATAGGAGAGCAAAATGAATCAAATAAACTGCTGGTTTCTCCCAGAAGCTCCAGAGTGTTACTTCTCGTAACATCGTCAGGTGGTGTAAGGAACAAAATTTACATTTAAAGGTCGTAACATCGTCAGGTGGTGTAAGGAACATTTAAAGGCCCCCGGTTTCCAGAATAAGCACTGTGGCATGAAGAGAGGGATAGTGCAAACTTTATGCTCCTCTCCATACTTGAGCTGTAAAAGAGCTGAGTGAAAAATGAACTTTGCAGGCAATATGAAAATAATTAAAGGGAAAGCAGGACTTCACCTTTATTTTTGGTGCATGTATCAAGTGTCTAGTTTGATAACTTGTAGAATGAGATCTGTGATTCTTCCTCTGTAAACGGCCTCTCATCTTCCTGAGAAATCACATTCTGCAGTTCACCATCTCAGTTTCCACCTGGAAGGAAGAACTTCAGTTGTCTCACTGCACGAGAGCCTTTCTCTTCTTGATGTCCTGGCTGTCAGTATCTGTGAGCAGATGTCAGACTCTCTCCCCAGGGTGGGCAGGCTTACTGCTCCTCTCCTTTCACAAGAGGATACTTTCCAAAACTGGTTTACTGCATACGTGTGTGTGTGTGTGCGTGCACATGCCTTCTCTCTGAACTCTCTCAACAGCTATTTGAAAGCAGTTAAACAAAGTTCTCTAGCTGAGACTGAACAGGTCTGTTGCTGAACAGAATTCCCCTACCACAGCATCTCTTTGAGAGAGACAGAGAGAGGAGCAAGTTCAGGGCAGATACAGCCAGCAGCAACCTGGCAAATTGACAAAATCCATAGTCCTTAAGCTAAAAATATCCATCATGTTTTGAATCTTTTGTACCTTCTTGTAATCTTTCATGGGAGATTTTTTTCCTCTCACTATCTCGTTTCTGGAATTTTAGAGGTTTAATGTTGGCTGAGGCCTCTTTATGAGACCAGTACCCCAAGCAGAAACTCGTGTTTGGTTGGTAAGCTTGTTATGGCAGAGAAATGGGTCAAGGTGCTAGGCTGTCCCTGGCTGGGGAACGTGGTTGCTCTCAGGAGCTGTCCAAGTAGATCTGCACGATCTTGAAAAGAGAGGGCAATTTTTAATAAGTCACTACACATGAAATCCTCCTGTAGCAACCCACTACCCTCTTCCTTCCAGTTAGAAACCTCCTTCAATTTCTGATGTCTATTTATGGCCATTTGTGTTAGTGTTTTGTTTTGATTTATATAGCTCTTTCCAGCCACCCTTTTTATATCCCTAGAGAGTAGTCATATCTCATCTGAGACTTTTGTTTTGCTGAGTTAATAATCTGAGCCCTTTGACTCTTTTTATTTTCTTTCCCAATTGTTCTTTTAGACCATCCCAGCCAGCATCTTTTCCAATTTTCGTGAAAATGGGTACCAAGCTGATGCATAGTATTCCAAATCAGGATTTATCATTGGCAGTAGTGCCAATGGCAGTAGTGCCAATCCTCTTTCTGCATTATCCCATTAATCCTAAATTGCATGATTTGTCGTACCAAAATCGCCTCCAGGGTTGACACCTTTGATTAGGATCAACCATATTATCAGTTAAAAAACCCTCATTTTTTTTCTCTCCTTCTGGTATTAAAAAACTAACTGGTAACAAAAATTCTTGCTATTAGCCCCGAAGTGCAGTAATTCACACTTCATACTATACCTTATTCTCATTTTTTTTCTCTCCTTCTGGTATTAATAAACTAACTGGTAACAAAAATTCTTGCTATTAGCCCCGAAGTGCAGTAATTCACACTTCATACTATACCTGCTATTCTCATTCCTGCTATATCAGGCCTGAAGGATGCTCAAGATTATCACAGGTACTTCACAATAAAAAAGAAGACACGTTCATTGTCATGACGAACTTGTAAACTTATTCAAAACATGACACTACTTGATGGTATCAAGGCTGAGGCTGAGGTAAATCAATAAGCTCACAGTATAGCTCAGAAAGACTAATACATAGCATGATGGGATTAATTTTTTTTTGTTTAATGACTAAACCAAATAATTTTATTTATTTATTTATTGGATTGATGTGCAGCAGCAAAAATAGCTAAGAAAGTGTTGGAAATCATCAGAAAGGTTATTCAGAATACGGCAGGGGATGTTATTTTATCACTATATAGTACCTTGTAGCATCCACATCTTGGGTTCTGAATGCAGTTCTGGTCTCTGCATGTCAAGGACATGGTGGAGTTGGAGAAGGTACAAAGAAGACAGCTAAGGTGATTAAGAGGATGGAATAGTCACCTTATGAGGAGAAGCTATAGAGGCTAAGACTCTTCAAACAGGAGACAAGAAAGCTGTGGGGATATGGTTAAGCTTTAGGAAACTGTGGAGATGTTAGATAAGCTGAATGCAGAACTCTTTTTAGCAAATTCCTCAGTACTAGAAATACAGGGAGCTTGGTGAAGCCAATGGGAGGCTGGTTTAAAACAGATGAAACACAATACTTTTTTTACTTCGAAGGCAGAGAACTGCTGGATTTACTTGCTGCAGAAGTGTGTGGAGACAGTATCAGCAGGTTCAAAACAGATTAGCCAAATTTGTTGGGCATCAGGTCCAATTAGATTAAGTTACTCAGGACCACATCCAGTCAAATTCTGAACAACTCCAAGGATGGAGTATCCACAACCTCTTGGGGCAACCTGGTCCAGTGTTTGACCGCCCTTGTAGTGGAAGAGGTTTTCCTAATCTTTAATGGGAATTTCATATATTCCAGTTTGTGTCTGTTGCCTCTGGTCACACCATCTTTCACCTCTGAGAAGAGAGTGGCTCCATCTTCTCTGTACCCTCCCACCAGATAGCTGAAGATAACAGTAAGATGTCCGCTGAGCCCAGGTTTCTCATCCTCTCCTCATACATCTTGTGCTCCAGCCCTCACCGTATTGATGGCCCTTCACTGGCTTTGCTACAGTATGCCCATGTTTTTCCATTGTTTATTGCAATGAAATATGTTAATTTGAAGCCATAGTATTTTGAACCAATGTCTTCCTTTTTATATTTGTCATCTCAATGAGTTTTTAAATCTGGAGAGACAATGATATCATACTTATTCCCAGCACTGAAGTATATGACATCTGGTCACTGATATTGCTGATTCTACAATTTGGGTTTTCAACTTGAGAGCGCTATAACTCCCCAAATATTCAAAGTGACAATTGCAAAAATATTCTTCTTCCACCTTCTAGAAATAATGTCATAAACATTGTCAAAATTCATTAAGTTTAAAGGGCAGCAAGGTCTAATCTCTGCATAAGGGACAGGATGAAAACCACATGCTCCAGAATTTTAGTGAGAATTCCACAGTTGACTTAAACTGGCTGTTCCAGTGATGGAAAGTTCCAGGTATTATCTGCATCCCCTGTACAGACTTTCCTCTTTTTACCTCTTAGGCAGAAATCCATTGTGTAGCTTGAACAATGAAGCTGCTGATACTTCTGGGATTAAGGCTGTTGTAACGATGGTCCAGTCAGTCCACTGAAGTCAGCAGAGAAAAAGCATTTAATTGTCCCATGAAATCTAAGAGCAAAATGTAGTTCCTGAGGTGTATATCTGTATTGTACATACCTAAAATGATGTAGCAACTTGCAGGTTTTCCTCCCCCCAAAACCAGCAAAAACCATCAGGTATCTGCTATGTATTGATTTACTCCACTGCTCCTAGACTGAATTGGGTAATCGCTTGCCATTAGCTCGCAGTTCATCATCTGGTGGCATCTAATCAATAGATCAAGTGGTAGTTGCAGTTAATCTTATTTCTACATATCAGTGTACAGATCAGCACAGAGTTTTGTTTGTTTCTCTTCATCCTTTTCAAGACTGATCCAAGGATTCCCATTCTTGATGACAGGATGGATCCAAAGCCGTGCTGCATACCCTCCCTTCCCTTCTGCAATTTCCCCATAACCACGTCCAGACTTGAGCAATTCACATTACATTCTCAGTTCAAATTTAATCTTAATCCAAACTCAATCTTCTCTTTCTTTGATCCTTTCCTTCTTTTCACATTTCAGACATACCATCAGCTCTTTCTGTACATGACTGGCTCATTAAGGAATTTCTGTACCTGCTTCTCATCAGGTGCCACCTGGGTTCCTCTGCCCAGCTCTTTTGTGGAGCCCCCTTCCCAGTCCTCTCTGATGGTTTCCCACAACCTCTACTTGAGATCTACAGTTCTTTGTCCTGCCTTTCACGAAAACAGCAGGCTTTCTCTTACAAGCGTTTCTGTTCTGTTCTGCTATTTGGTGTTCCTGACTTTCTCATTGAGCTACCTGTACAAGGCTTAATCTGCTCATATGGTTCAATAATTGAGTTTGTTTTTCTAATGCTATGTATAAACTAATTGGTGCATGTGGTACAGCAGCACTCCTGCAGTCATAGTCCCCTGAAGGTTCAGGTCACAGATAGATCTGACTCATGTATTCTGGCTTTCACTCCAGGGAAGACAGGGGATGTCAGGCTGAAGGAGCTGCTGTGTGTGCCTGCTCTTTGCCCAAGTCCAAATTTCTGGAGCGCGTGTTCCAGCCTGAGGAGGCTGGAAGTGCTCCAAGGTGCCTGAGCTTGGACATGGTCTAAAAGACCAGAACACCCAGGAATTTTGTTACTTTGTTTTTGTTACTTATCTGTATTCGGACCTAAGTCAGACAAAATAGAAGGAAAACACATGGCAGCATTTGTGTTACCTGCTTTGCAAGTCACTGTTTTTAGTAATGATACATTCAGATGTATTACACAAAGCAAAGAAATAATGTTCCTAGAAGTAACGGTATAGACCCTCATTAAGAATACCAATAAAAATAGAAACAAATCAAAATGAAAACAAAGACATATCTGATCTAATTTTGACATTTACAAATCATGAACTTCAGATTTGTGTTTGACAGGTCTGTATTGATCCAGCGGAAAAAAAAATGTCTTTCACTGTGAAGCAACTGAAATAAAAAGTATTAGAAGAAAACATGTGAGTCATAGAAAATGACATTTGGACCCACAAATGATTAGTGTGGGCAATTTAACTGAGGACATGCAGCACAAGTTTTGAAATGACAGCAACAAAAAAAGAAAGATGAGATGAGAGGGATGCAGTGAAAAGACGGAACTGAACAGCAATGATTGTGCTTGCTTTGGAACGGGCTGCTAGCTAGTAGGAAAAATAATGGATGCAGCTGGATAAATTACTGAGTTTCGGATTAATTTTGCAGCCGGGATGGTGACATAAACCACTTGTCACCAGGACTCTTTTCCTTGATTTATAACCTGGTCACCCATCCATCTCCAAACATCCCTTTCTCTATAGCGTACACTTCTGAAATTGTGCCCCTCAAAACTGTGGAAGTCATTGGAACAATAAAGAAAAATATAGAGTTCTTTCAAGAACTAATAGTTTTGTTATCTTGTGTGAGTCAGCTTATGTGGGAGTTAAAGAGCTTTGTAGCACATTGTTAACTGTGCAGCTAGTGAAGTTTAGTGTTTAAATGAATGTCTGTGAAAGTTGTCTCATCCAACTAAATCAATTTATTTCAAGTCTTTGCAACAAATCTATTCTTACAATCTCTTTGGTATTGGGTTAAATTCCTCAGTGTAAAATGAATTGCTTATCAGATTTTGCACATTATGAAAGCTGTACCCACAATGTTTCCAGGCTTGAGTCTATTAATTGGTGGAATTTAAAGATGAATACAGATGGTAAACCTATTAATAAATGATGGGGAGGGAAGTACACACCGATTCTTAGAAAAATATTATATGTGGAGTGTACTGTGTAGTTTAAGATAAGACTGATTTTCATCCCCAAGGAATTTTTATATATACTTGCAAATTAGACCTAATATATGTATGTAAAAGAAAAGGACAACTCTGCAGCAGGATGAAATTGCTCACTTTTAGTGTAAAATAGAAATAGTCTCATTAAGACAGAATATTAAACAAAAGGGAGAAAGCATCTCTTGGCTGCGGATAAGGAAAAAATATTTAAATCAAATACAGTGTCTCTCTATCCAGTGTAACACACTGTGAAAAGGCAGTCCTGTAACACCCAAACGTGTACTTTCAGAGCTCAGCGCAGCTGTGCGCGTGCTCTGCGAGGGTTTACGGGCTGTGGCAGAGACAGTGCAACATTTTATGAGAATACCGCGAGTGCCAGGACCACTGACTGCTGCCGCAGTCCTACCTGGTCGTGACCTTGGCCCCAGCTGTGGGTGCGTGTGGGTGAGTTGGGCTGTCAGAAGCTGATGGCAAAATGCCACTTACAGAAGCCTACTTTGGAGTAGGATACGTATATGTCAGCCCAGGGAAAAGTAAAAAGCTCCTGTGTTACCGAGGTGGTGCAGAGAAGATGATGTCACATGCTGAAGTCTGAACATCTTTTTGAGGTCTGTGTTACAAAGAAAGAAGGATAAGCTCAGATGAGTTCCTTTTCAGTTGATGGGGATGTAGGAGTGTGGAGATCTTGCAGGACAGTCCTGTAAAAGAGTTTAAACAGAAGGCTTAATCACCCAATTCTCACCTTCTTATTTCAGCAAGCTTGCTGTGGATATGTACGGAGCCTCCTGGCTCCTGGCATCTACACCACAGCCTCAAGGGAAGAGTACCCTGTGGATAACCTGGGGTAGGATCCGACCCATACTGCTCTCCACCCAGTACTGGGGACTCTAAGAGTTAGACAGTGACTTTTACTTCTGTGATGCAGACAACGACAAGGACTTGACTTTTAGCTGTTTAAAAGAAACCTTTCCTTGCTGACCTGTCCTGCAGAAGTTAATCTGGGAGATGAAATGAATAAGGTCAAACTAATCAAATAGAAGTTTTATAAAAATGATTCTAAAACCCACAAAATGTAATAGGCAGTGATATTACCAGTGAAAAAACCTACAGGATTGGTTGAACTGTGTATAGACCATGCTCTGTTTAACTCCACCACTGTTATTCTAGTAGGAAAAAACTGCAGATGGAAATAAATACTAATCTGTTATGAATAGAGCACAAGTCTTATGAAGAGCGGCTGAGGGAACTGGGACTGTTTAGCCTGGAGAAAAGGAGGCTGAGGGGAGACCTTATTGCGCTCTACAACTCCCTGAAAAGAGGTTGTAGCGAGGTGGGTGTTGGTCTCTTCTCCCAAGTAACTAGCGATAGGACGAGAGGAAATGGCCTCAAGTTGCGCCAGGGGAGGTTTAGATTGGACATG
>NW_008794963.1:1710822-1743112 GCF_000699145.1 Aptenodytes forsteri | reverse complement strand
TGAGGAAAAATTTCTTTACTGAAAGAGTGGTGAAACATTGGACCAGGCTGCCCAGGGAAGTGGTTGAGTCCCCATCCCTGGAGGTGTTTAAAGGACGTGTAGATGAGGCGCTTAGGGACATGGTTTAGTGGGCATGGTGGTGTTGGGTTGACGGTTGGACTCGATGATCTTAGAGGTCTTTTCCAACCTCAATGATTCTATGATTCTATGATTCTAATAACAAATGGTTGTATCCTAGCCTGTCCCAAGTATCTTTCTAGTATTTTATTTAGCTTGGGAAATTATATCTGCTCCTTTGATTGCAGTCTCTCTTCTGGAACTGCTGTTGTCTGAACTAACTTCAGCAGGCTTTGTCTTAGCCTGATGGTCAAAGATGTTTTTAGCTGAACACAGGGTGAAGTTACGACTTTGTAAACAGCTTAACTAATGACTGGACTTACTTTAAGTGGCTGACAGACAAAGTGTTATGTTGTTTGTCAGTCTAATTAATTTCTGAAAAACTTACAGAAATTGCTATTTTAATTATCAGTTGTTTTACCCACTAAGCTCCCTGCTAACTTCCCAGACTTACACTGTCGCCCATAGGTGATAAGGATTTAAGATAAAGTAGCCAGGTATGGCTGTACAATATTATCATTCATATTTTTGCAAGCATTTAGAATATGGCATGCACCTTGCAAAACAAGAACATGTCCTTGTCCTAAGAGCTGTATTCATGATGACACAGATGTCCATCACATGCTAGAAAGCTGGATAACAGGGAATGCACGAGAAGAAAGAGAAGGATAATAACATGACAACATGGCTCTGCACAGAGGTACAAATACAGCAGTGCAGCTTCTTTTCGTTACCTCTCTTGCCCTAGACTTCTGAAAGGAAAAATAATGGAATTGAACTTTCGGTGGTGACTTGAGTAGGAGGGAGCTGATGGATGGTTGGAGGAAGAACACCCTTCATGCTATGAAAGTACAGAAAAGCAGATAAGTATAAATTAAAGTTGCATATGTACTGCTTTCATCCTGAATGCCAATGTGCAAATTTCGCTGTATATTATAAATGTAGAACAAAGTTCTTACAACACTTAAGTTACCAAGCTCCCATTGGCATAACTACAGCCTAAATTTTGCTCATTTTCTTCACTGTTTTAAAATCTCTTGATCAAATCCAAATCACCTTTTTAAGGATCTGGGATAATCCTTCAGGAATACCTTCAGTAGTTCAGCGCTTTAGTTTGTGCTGCTTTATGATCAGTCTTTTGTATTTCCTGTACCTAATTATGCATTTTAATGAAGCTTGCCTCTATAACTTTCATCTCCCAAAGAGATGATAATTTTCACTTAGAATAATTTTAGAATTCTTTTAGATGATTAGTATTCTTTAGAATATATAATTTTTCTACTCTGGCAGTCGGAAGGATCATACTAGCAATTTATGCCTGTTCTAGCCTCAAAACCTACATGAGTTTAACCAAGCCAATTTTAAGTCACACTGTTAGATAAATCTGTGGAAATCTATCTGCAAATATCCTTTTATATTTACTGAATTTTGGTTTGGATTGACAGATATCGGTACAAACCAAGAAGATGCAAGCTAGGTTTAAGTGGATATGACAGTGTTTGCAATACACGTTTGCAGTGATTCCCCCGTATCAGTTTTTACATCAGTTTAAGTTTTACTGCTGAAACATGCTTCAAGACCTTCAGCTTTTTTCATTTTACACACAGAAGCTAACCTTTCAGACCGGTGCCAGCAGTAGGTCTGGTTCGTATAGATGTCACCACCCACGGTCTCCACTGACTGAGGCAGATCGTCCCAAGGTACCAGCGGCAAAAAGGTCAGGGCAGCGAGCAGGCAGTGGGGAAGATGTAGTGGTGGCTGGGCATGATGGGCTGCTTATTTGCACAGGCACAGAAAAGATTGGAAATTACTGAGTGAAAACACAGCCGAGCAAGCTTAAAGAGCCTCCCATGAATTTTTGACTTAGAGCTGTCCATGTTGCCAACTATTTTTAATGCTTACCTTGCATGCACAGCTAGAAGTATGAGTTTGATAGCAGGCACAGTTGGTGCTGTGGCCTATCCCATATTGTCCTAGGTCATGAGGGCAGAGGAGGATATTACTGCCTGGAGTCTTCTCCAGCTAGGTGGGGAGCTGGAAGTGGGGGTGATTGCAGTGAATGTTGAGTAATTGAGAGCAGCGACTGCATGTGTTTGTTGGGGAGGGCTGGAACAGCTGGAAGTGCTGACACAGACCCTTTGTAATCCTGCTGGGATCGTCATCCCTTAAATGGATTTTCATAATTGGAAGAGTATGAATAACATAAATAAAAGGTGGTGATTTACCTTGCTTTTCTTCTTCTTGTTTCCTGGAGTTTTATAGCATAGTTGTGTGCAGTCTCTGTTAGTAGGCGGTGGGTAGTCTGCTCATATGAAATATTAGTAATGGCTCCTAAATTATTGTTTTGTTGAAAATAATCTTCTCTAATGAAAGCGCAGAGGATGAGTGTTATTCATTGGACTTTTTTTGCGTGTTCCTGTGAAGGTATTTTTATTTTGCTTGCTTAAGGAAATGAGACTTATGTAGTAACAGGCATATATGCGTGTGTGTGCCTGTGTGTGTATTATGTTTGTGAAGGCATGTGAATGCATGTGCCTTAGTGCCTTAATGCTTGTCTGCCCAATTAATTTTTCAATCTAGTGACCGATTTCTACCAAATTTAATAAAGGGATAGAAGTCTTACAGTCACTATGTTCTTATACCTTCTGTAAAAAAATAGAAATCCTTCTAGAGGAAAGAAACCCTCTTGGGGACCTCACCAAAGGGGAGGCTACTGTCCTTAAAAGACATGAAAGTATCCCCACGGAAGGTTTTCCCCTTGAGATATATAAATCAGTAGGGGGTCGTTAGCTCCACTGCAGAGAAAACTACTTGTTTACCCTGTTTGGATAACTTCTGTCCCTTCTTTATGTCAGGAGACAATTGATCTTCTAATTGTAATGCCAACTTTAAAGGGACCATTTAGAAAGTGGACAGCTATTTTTTTTGTTTGTGGGCAATGTATAAAAATGAGTATAAAAGGGAAATCTACTTTTTTCCCTTCAGAATTGTAGCCGAGTTAACAGGATTTTTATTAATATAATTTATTCTGGGGGGGGGGAAACAACTTGTGTAAATATCGGGAGCTGCCTGGTGTCTCTGTCTCCTCTCAAAAGTGACCATAAAAACAGAGGGAGAATGGATGCAATACAAGAGTCAGTGTTGTTCTCAGTTGCCAAAGTGGAAATTCAGAGTAACTCAGGAATCATGCTGGGGTGCCTGAAGGGAAAATTTCAGAAGACCAGAGGAGATCTGAATGAGATCTGAACTGTGGGAAGGAGAACTCCTAAAACTATGTCACTATCCCACTACCCTCATGCTACCGATCACTGGCAATGGGAGAGGATGCAGGCTAAGCATAAATATCAGCTAGGAGATATGGTTGCTTTGGAGAAGACATACCTGAGCCATCTTTAGTTTAGGTACAATATATATAGGGACTATATATAACAAACAGTTGCTCAGAAGCACTCAGCTTCTGACTCAGAGAAGTCGCCTGTTTCTCAGAAGCTATTGAATCTTATAAGCATCCCAGCCCTTCCAGTTCCTTTCCAGCACAGCTGCCACTGCAAAAGATTTCATGTTACAGGAATGGGAGTTATTTGGGAGCTTTGGACTGCAAAGGAAGATGTCAGAGAAAGTGGAAACAGCCTGGGACTTACCAGGGTGGATATGTAATATTTACAGATGGAGGTTGGCATGAAGGCTTGAAGGAGGTCCAATTAGCTCAAGTTACTCAGGACCACATCCAGTCAAGTCTTGAACAACTCCAAAGATGGAGGATCCACAACCTCTCGGGACAACCTGGTCCAGTATTTAACTGCCCTTGTAATGGAAAAGGTTTTTCTAATCTGTAATGGGAATTTTGCATGTTCCAGCTTGTGTCTGTTGCTTCTGGTTGCATCACCATTCACCTCTGTATCCTCCCATCAAGTAGCTGAAGATAGCAGTAAGATGCCCAACTGAGCCTTCTTTTCTCTAGGTAGAACAAAGCCAGGTTTCTTATCCTCTCCTCATACGTCTTGTGCTCCAGCCATGACCATATATATGGCCCTTCACTGGCCTTGCTGCAGTAAGTCCATGTTTTTTACTGGGAACTCCTACTGGACTCAGTCCTTCAGGTGTGATCTCGCTAGTGCCAGAGGAAGAATCACTTGATTCAACCTCCTGGCTACACTCCTGCTAGAACAGACTAGCATGAGTTGGTCTTCTTTGCTGCAAGATCATGCTGCTGATGGTGTTCAGTGTACTGCTCACCAAGACACCTAGGTCCTTTTTGGCAAAGCTGCTTTTTTTCCAGTCTTTTCTCAGCTTGTGCTGTTGCATGGGATTGTTTCATCTCCGTTGGAAGATTTGGCATTTGGCTTCTTTGAACTTCATAAAATTCCTGCCAGCCCTTTTCTCAAACCTGTTGAAGTCTCCCTGCATAGCAGCTCTATCTGCAGCACATCAACCACTCCACTCAGTTTGATCTCATCTGTGAATTTACTGAGAGTGTCTTCTAGGTCTTTAATAAACACATCAAACAGAATTGGCCCCAGTATCGATCCCTGAGGGATGCCACTAGTAACCAGCTGCTGGCTGGGCTTTGTGCCACTGATCACAACCCTTTGAGCCTGGCAGTCCAGACAATTTTCTGTCCATCATCCACTTATCCAGCCAATATCTCACCAACTTGGCCATAGAATACCATGACAAAGGCCTTGCTAAAGTCAACGTATAAATTATCTTACTGCTTTCTCCTTGCCCAGTATGCCAATCATTTCATCACACAAAGCTATCACATTAGTCAGGCAGAATTTGCCTGTGGTAAATCCATGATGGCTGTTCCTAGTCATGTTCTTGTTCTCCATGTTTTTGAACATGTGTTTACATATTTGAATTGTTTCCTTGTGTTGTCTGGAGTACATACTTATTAAAGACTCATTTCTTTTCCCTAATTAAATGGGATATGGTGAATCACTCTACAGAGGCATTAGCACAAACAACAAGAAACCTTTAAGTATATTAGGAACCGCAAACCTGTAAAGGAAGTGATGGCTTTTATCAGCTTTCGAAGAATTAAACAAATGGTTATGACATGAACAGGCTGCCAAAAACCTGAATAATTTCTTTGTATAGGTCCTCCCTTCAGAAGATGTCAGGGCGTTAGTTCACTACATTGATGTTACTTGTGTCAAATAAAGATGGAATACTGTCAGGGAACAATTTTTCAAAGGAAGAGGTAAAAAAACTCCAGGACTGTGTGAGAGAACACCCAGGAACTGCAGAGAAACCCAGTAATGAGGATATTGGTTAAAGCTTTCAGCACTGACACATAACTCGGATTGAAACTGCCACTGTTTAAAACCACCACACAAAGAAGAGTATAGTAGCAAATTTGGGGATGATCCTAGGAAAGTCAATAAAACTTACATTAGATGAACTGGATGAAATGCTAGCTAGAAATAGTTATAAAGCATCCAGATGACATAATATTACAGAACATGAATGATGCTTATGTAAAGGAAAATCTTGCATCCGTAGAGCAGGAATCCTTTAAATACTTTGTCAGAAAAACAGATAAACAGAATTCATAGCCACAATTTGCTTGGATTTTAAAAGCTATTGATATCTGTTGAAGTACTGATGAAGTAAAGAATTATTGGTGATGAGTTAGTGTGACTAGATTTAAACAATAAAAAGCTAAATTTAAATTAGTCTATAATTTATTTTAAGTCAGTAGGCTGTAGGCCAAGTAGCCTGTAGCTGGCATAAGCAACAGCTAACATAATTTATGGCTGAACCTTCCTCCCCCTCTCCTAATGAAGAAGAGTAGTTGTTGCCATTGCATTATCTAAGGCTCCCTAAGCAAAACAGAAGGAGATCAGGAAAGCCAAAGAAAGCCTCCTTGGAAAGATAAAGAAAGGAATGCAACAGCTGAGGGAGGAAAAGTGACTGCTGAGGTAAGCGGAGGCATTACCAGCTTTAAACAAAGAACTGGAAAAAAATTATAAAAGGTGACCAGAACAGAGAACTTGTGAATGCTTTGAACTTGTGAATGCTTTGAACTTAAAGGAGTTGAATCTGCATGATCTCTGCTGTAGACCATCTCCAGATTCTCAAGACTCACAGGACATCTGGCCAACAGACTGGTGAGATTTTATTAACAGAGGCTACATATCACTGCTGAGCTCTGCATAGTTGTGTATGTTCCAGTAAAGCTTGTCTGTTAGAGGATGGACTTTTTTATCTCAGCTGTTGACTGCCCACTACCCACATTTATCACTTTGGCAACGGATTTGGCATTTCTGGGTGGGCCTGGAGCTTAAGTGAACTGAGAGAGATAACCTTCCAGGGCTAGAGGTTTGAAGGATCGCAATTTCCTTCTCTGAATGTAAGGAAGGTGCAAGTGCTAAGATAACTTTGTTTTGAAATAGGAGCAGTTATCTCCTCATGCTATAAAAGAGATTGGAAATAACTGGAAGTTAGCAATTCATGCTTTGAATGTATATCCTTCCCATCTGGTCACCTATGGCATATCAGGAGGCATAGCTGTGGCATACCTGGTGATGCATCTGTTGTCAGGAAAGGCTAATGAGGGTCATGCATCAAACCCTGGGCTAACCAAGTGGTCACTGTCTCTACTGAATAAAGGGGTCGCAATAGGAGGTCAAGATCTGTCTCTGCCTCTGTCTCTGCCTTTGATTTGGTAATGGATGAAGCAAAGGCAGTAGAAGACCATGAGTGCTTCCCACCCAAACCGAAACCCCAGAAACCACTCTTTTTGGATGGGACTGTTAAAGTGACAGAGCCAAAAAAGCAGAGGGTACATTGGTTGGTTTGTAGGTGAGCCAGATTACTATGGAGGAGGAGCACCTCACATGGGGTACGTGATGGCGAGTGTAAGTACAAACAAAATGATCAAGGGAAAATTCCTGTCACTTTATGCTTAGGCTGACAGGTGGCAGCATTAAAGACACACTGGTGGATCAGCTACTGCCAGGATCCTGTTTTAGATTGTGTAGTGAGGAACCGGCTCTTTATCTGGTGGAAAAGAGCATGCAGTCAGCAGAGAGTACACCTCCTTTAGCTTCAGCATGCAAGGCCAAAAAGTCTTTAAGACATGGCCTGATCCATCATCTCAAGTCAGAAGGACAGAGAGCTTAGACAAGATAGTATTGCAAGCACAAGATGTAACACTCTCTGATTTAGTGGAAGAAGGGGAAAGTTTGAGATGGAAAGTGGTAGGGTGTCACAAGTCTATAGACTTATACAAAAGCTGGACAGTGCCTGAACACGCACAGATCAGGTTGATAGTATGAGCTCATCCTCAGGGAAATTCAGGAATAAACAAAACCTTGACAAGATTACAGAGTGGTGCATGATGGTCTAAGATAAGAGAAGATGTAGAGATGTGTGTTAGGAAGAGTATAACTTACATGACCAGCAGTCCACATACAAAAGTAGTAAACTCACTAGAGGATTTCTGGACTATGGAGCAGGTTGTGAAATGGACCCTTCTTATCCCAAACTTATGATAGTTTCACCAATTGACAGAATTATTTCCAACTTACAGCAAGAGAGCCAGCACAGCTGCTCGGGCGCTGATAGGACAGATGTTTCTCTGACAGAAACTGGCTATGACTTGGGCCTGTATGTCACAGGAAAAATTATAAATGATTGCATCTGGCATTAGGTTTGCACAAAGGCTGCTCATTGCTGGACATCCCCAGGGAGGACTGCTGAACCCTGAAGATGGCTCTGAGAGAAATTGTAAAGCAGCAAGGGAAAGCCTGAGATGTGAATCTCCCAATAATCCTAATGCTGGAATGAGGAACTGCTGCATCTCCTGAAATAGAAGAGACTTGAGGATGCTCCATTTGTGATTAGGAGCGTGGCTGCCAAATAAATTACAACCATATGGTCCAACAGACAGATGGATTCAAGGCATGTTAAAGACAGTGTCAGCTACAAACCACCAGGTAGCCAGGCGTACATTAGAAGCAAATGTTCAAAAGATGGATAAAGTAGCATGCTTGTTGCACCTGGTAGAATGAAATATTGGAGACTGAGTAACAGAGAGCCAAAGGAAAAAAACACATGCTGAGACTTCAGAGGATGGGACCTCTTAGAAATATCAAGTAGGCCAGCTCCACCAGCTAAAAGTGAGAAAGGGAAGAAAGACCAGAAAAAAATGTTCAATTTTTCAAATTTAAATGCATGGAAAAGACATTAATGAAGCTGAGGATTTGACTTTTATTTTGCAGAAAAATGAAAATGCAGCCTGACTGAGATTGAGCAAATGATAAACCTCACAGCATCTCTGGCCTTGTTTGAGTACAAGTACTTTCAAATTTGTGGTTTCAGGGTTTCCTTTGGTTGCTGGTAGATGTATAGCACTAAGTATAGGATGCACCTGACTAAACTTACACACCTGTGAGAAGTTTAGAGGGAAAGGCAATAATTCCCAGTCGAAAAGACACTCTGACAAAGGAGTCAGAGTCCAGTGCATATTTAAATAAAAGACAGATAAAGAGTGGCACAGGTTGGCCAAGGTATAAAACCCACATGAAAAAATATTGGAAATATGAAAATAAAATTTTAAAAAAAGCTTAAACTTGTCCAATGTTCAACACTCAGGCTACATGACACATCTTTTCTGTCTACCCTAGACACAGGATAGTTGACTTGGCTTCACAACTGCTTCATATATGAAGTCTGGCTGATCATACTTGCTGGCCATGGCATTGAGAGGAGCAGGAACTGGGGAACTCAGACAAGTCAGGAGCATGAATGCTGGACCCCTTCCCAATTAGCTGGAGGCTACAGTGTTGTACAAGACCTCTGAGTCCTCCTAACTGAGCAATAGCCAAGCTATAGTACTGGAACAGTGGTTGGTAGGAGATGTGTTGCCTGTCTGGAAAAAAACCAAAAGATCAAGTGTTACTGAAAGTATTAGGAATTTTTTTTTAAAAAAAAAGCTCCCTTGGTTGCATACGGCACTCGGAGCAGATGCACTGAGATGGAGACAGAGTCCTCCCCACTGAGATCAGAAGGATTGTGTTGGATTCAGCTATGGATAAAGAGTGGCAAAGACTTGACGGAAACTCTTCACTTTTATCCAGGATCAAGTCCTCAGTTAAGTGATTGCTTGGTGTGTCATTTTAAGATCACTCTGCAGAAGTGTAAGAAAATAGCATTAGCTTATGTATGAAAAGGATGTGTGTGTTTCAGAACAATGTGTGAATATGATTTAATTAATGACATTTCCAATCAAACTGTGTTTACTGACTCCAATGTAGCTGTTATTGGATGCCATCTTTTTTTGTATAAACCACCCGTGTTTTCTAGTTGATTACTCATTAAATACTGTAGCTGGTATCAAAATATAACCCCAAACACAACTGATATGAAATTGTGTCGTGTAAAAGAAATATTAGAACATGCAAATTTTCAATAACTATTAGAAATGCTATGGAAGCAGACAGAATGGCCTTGATAATTGTATATCACAGTGGCAGGTACTGGAATGAATTGAAAGAAGGAAGAGTATCACTGGTGGAGTTTTCTTTGGGTGGTCACCCGCAGCTGCTGGAATCTTAAATGCATCATTGTAGGATCTCATTGTGGTCCTACTAACAGTGCTAATAGCGCTAATAATGTTAATAATGCTAATAATGTTTCTACTGATGTAAAAATGGCTCATTACTGGTTGAGGCAAGCAAAGCACCAAAGTGACAGCCTACTGCACGGACCAAGACTGGATAGGTGCCTCCTGTCTTAGTCAAAGACAAGGCCTCTGTCTTGGCCACCAATAAGTGTTGGCTCCATTACTGGCCACCACCCAGTAAGCCTTAAATGGCACAGACACGTGCCGTGCCAGGCCTTGATGTTGATAATGGTCTCATTTATTACGAGAGGGCCTTCAAGGAAGGTGTGACAAACAGGTGGTAGCTGATATGGGCTGTAGTTAGCATAATAACCTTTTCTTGAGCATTTTTCTCTTGCAAAGTCAAGCATGTGCTGTTATGTGACACAGGGAACAGAACAGGAAATCTGAGGAAAATGTCCTTAGAAAGATAGAGAAAGTAACGTAACAGCTGAGAGAGGAAAAGCAACTGCTGAAGTGAGCCTCAAAGAAAGAACTGGGAAGAAAGTTAAAAGGTGTCCAGAAGAAAGAAGCCATGAACACTTTGAGCTTAAAGGAGCTGAATCCACATGGGTCCCTGCAGGTGACCATTGTCAGGACCCCAAGACTCCCAGGGTGTTTGAGTAAGAGATTGGTGAGATCTGCTACAAAACAGTGCTTGGCTTTGTACAGTTGTGGATGTATCTTGTGAAATTAATTTGTCTCTATCTCAGGTGTGAAGTACCTGTTACACAGATTTACCACTTTAGCAACAAGGGCTGATTCTGCTCTCAAAACCACTTGAATCTGTGGAAAAATACAAAGTCAAAACAGAGTAATCATATCAGAACCTGTACTGCATCAGCTGTACTAGCTTTTGTGAAATAATGAGGATATTGAAGGTGGCATGAGTTTTCAGCACAGAATGTGTTCATTTCAATTGACGTACTGGGAATGGACAGTTTATACCAATGAAGTACTTGTTAACTTATTGGATGCACAAATTAATTATTGCACTCTCTTGTATTTAATTGTTTTCTGTCTGCTATCAGTTTTACAGTCTCTGATTTACTCTTGGTGTTATGTCCCTTCTTGAATACATTTGATATTATATCCATTACTATGTATTTTTCTCTTTCTTTAACTCATTAACTTCCTGTTTTGCCTTTTAGACCAATTTCTTCCTGGGATTGTTCCAGCATGGGTTTTCTGCAAGTTTCATCTTTGAAAGGTAATTTAGGGCTTTCATAGTGAAAGTTCAGTTTCATTGCTTAAAAAAGGCCCTGTTATATAAGAACAAAAATTGACTGATATGCTAACCTTTTTTTTTCCCCCACTTTGGTTATTAAACAAGTCTTCTGGGGGTTATATAAGTTCAGAGATTCTTGAACTTCTGCCAGAACTGTGGTACACTTCCAGTGGGTATATATAACTCTTTAATGCCTAGAATGCAGCTGGATATGTTGGGTTTACACATACCCAGAGTCTAATGCACATTGTCTGCTCCAAAACCGATTCGTTCTTTTGCCATAACTCTTACTAGATTGTTATTCAATAAAGAGCCAGGTGCCAACAATCTTAGCAACGATGCCCCAGCTAAATCTGCTTTAGATGAAAGTGCACCTGCCAGAAGTATTTCCCAGGACATGCAATCATTTAGTCTACAAATTCAAATAATGCTTATTCTCTTGGTTAAATTACACCTAGAAGTCTAGTCAGATACATAAAGAAAACCTGGTAGATATGCCAAAAAATGAATAAATTGGAGTCTCTGATTACTGATAAAGGTTTTACAGCCCTGGAGCTCCATAAATTCCAGTGGAGTTACTTCAAATTTATACCATTTAAGTATGAAAAGGCTTGGAATCGCTTGTAAGAATTTTCTATTATTCTCTGGAAAAATATTTACAAAGGTGCATTCTCCTGCAATTTTATTGAATCATGTGCAGTAGTAACGGGTATGTGGCTTCTGTGCCTGCCCTGAACCCTAGTTTTCAGATTTTGGGGCTGGATAACTTTCTAGCCATGGACTGTTTCAAAGCTCACCGAGTGAAAGGCTGTGTGCACTGCAGGGGGAATTTATTGCCTTTAATGGACGCAGAATTTCCCCACTGACTTCGCTGTGTAACAACGCAGGGTACCAAGTCACCAAAGGTAATCTACCTTTTGTTAGAGCTTTTGTTGAATAGTTACAACTTAGGCCTGGAATATAGCGTTCAAAGTCTAAATGCTTCTTTCTGTAAACTGGTATAAATCAAACATTATTTCTTAGAAATCACCTTCTTGAAGAGCCTGTTTACTTCCACTGAATATAAGAGGAGTTAACCTGAATTTAGGTGATGAAAGTACACACCGTGTTAAAATCGGCTGGGGGAGTAGGTGCCTCAAAATTAAGAATCTACCTTTTGTTAGAGCTTTTGTTGAATAGTTACAACTTAGGCCTGGAATATAGCGTTCAAAGTCTAAATGCTTCTTTCTGTAAACTGGTATAAATCAAACATTATTTCTTAGAAATCACCTTCTTGAAGAGCCTGTTTACTTCCACTGAATATAAGAGGAGTTAACCTGAATTTAGGTGATGAAAGTACACACCGTGTTAAAATCGGCTGGGGGAGTAGGTGCCTTACAAAATTAAGGAGTACAGAGAACTTTGTTTACTGATCTGTTCAAATCCAGATTCTGGATGACTGAAAGTTATTATTGTCACATAGCCATGAAACATTAGATCATCTTATGTCATTTCCTGCACAGGCTTATGCTAACCAGAGTTGTCTAATTAGGACTCCTGCTGGGATGTCCAGGAGAAGGGAAGGACTGGCTGGCGGACAGACTGCTTTAACTTCTCAAGCCTTATTGCCATCATGATGTCTGTGATTAAAAGCATATTTGTAGACTACTGTGAGGAACCCTTCTCTGCCTTTGCCCACACTGTAGAGGAAAGCAGTGCCCCTCTCACAGGGCAGTGCTTTTCTATCTGAATTTGATGGTTTTGCTTTTCAGCTGAAAGCCAGTTCTATGCTGTGTGCACAGTAGGTGATAATAGGTCTTCTTGAATGGTCTTAAGTTATCTAATGGCACAATAAGGAGTTTTAAATTCAGAGATTATCCCAGTTCAAACTTCAGATAATTTTAACATTTCATTTTTCAAACCATTACAGAGTCTTCAAAAGTCTCTGCTTGCTTTATTACAAGTAAAACTTCTGTGTGAGGATGAAGTAATGACATATTTTCAGAAGTTGTGAACACAGCTTTTGAATAAGGGAAAATATAGATATAATAGTAAATATTTCCATGATCATAAAGAACTAATTAAAACAAATGAATAAATGGGTTTACTCACATCACTTTAAGTAAGTGTAGCGTTGCTTGTTGTGATAGCCAGCAGTGGCTGTGCTCTAGATGCATGCAGACGCTTCTGCTGAGGAGTTGGACCAGTCCGGCTTCTAATTAGTCTTATCCTGGGTTCTTCTTTGCTTCCAACATCTGCTTGAGTGAAACACAACTGTTGATTTTCATCTTGAGACAAAAGAATGAAAAGTAATTAGTCCAATGGTTCCTCCCCCATGGCTCGGGGACTCCAGACCATGTTTATTATCTTTGATACATGGAAATGAGTTGAACGGGGAAAACTGTGGACACCCTCATGGTCTGTGAAAAGCTTTGAGGGGTAACTGTGCTCCGTGGATCCCAAAGTGTGGAAGCTACTGCACTAGCTCGTGTCTGTACAACATTGGTGAGTGATTTCTCCTTTCAGCTATCCTCTGTGACCCATCTGATGGACTACCTTTACGGCCAGAGGAGAGCTTGGGGTGGGTGCCTTCCCCTGGGTCTGGGCACCTTGCTTTGCCCCAGCAGCACAGAAAGCCTGGCCCTCACCTGAGACGGTGTTAGTGTTAGAGGTGTAGGATCAGCATACCTGATTTCAGGCCAACCTGCCGTTTCTCCTGGAGACAGGATTATGGGGGCTCTGTGAACGAGGAGGCTCTGCTATGCTGGGGTTGCCTTTGACTAGCAGATGTTCCCTTAAGTCTTAGGCCAGCAAATATAAAATCTGAGTGGCCCTAAATGTCTTTTAAGAGAACTGGAACTGAGAGTGGGGTAGAAATAGATCCAGAGTCAGGGGTTCAAAACTGATTTCTTTGCAGCAGCTTTTCCTTAGCTGTACCCAGCAGATCCTGGGCACAGCTGAGAATATAAAAAGCTATAAACATGTTAATGCTGGTAATATTGCCTGTTCTTTTGGCACTTAGCTTCCCTCTTGGAGGAAAGCCAGCTCATCTTTTGATTTTTTTTGTGTTACAGATTCTCCTGAGATACTACATACTTCAGGTCAGGCTTTGTGATTTGTGTTAAAGTGGTGTAACTGAGAGTAAATCTATTAATTTATTTCAATGTAGCAAGTAAGAATCGGAACCCTTACTGCTATTGCTGAATCAGTAAACAGAGGTTAATAAATTGTGCCACTCTATACAGATTTTTTCTGCAGACAGGAACCCAGGAAAAACTTAAAGGTACTTGCATGACATTAAGTATGAGTGAAGTCAATGTACTTTTAAACTTGCGGTCTTTCAGGTAACAGTGTGGAAGGAAACAGACATTATAGGGTTTTTTAATTGTAATTCTGAAACTGGAGACTTGAAACCATTTTTGAGTGACTAAGTTTTGCTGTGAAAACCAACAGGTATCACTTGCAGATTAGGGTGATTTTGAAAAACAAGCTTAGCAACTGCACAAAGGTTATATCTGAAAGAGTTATAAAAAATACATCATCTATAGGAGACCAGAAGTGAAGCACCACAAAGGTGGGAAAGAAAATGAGTAAGCCAGGAATGAAAAAGGATATAGTTTGACTGGAAAGTAAGTGTTGAGTGGTCTAGGCATCTGCACAGTGCAGATGGGACTGATGTGCTTTAAGCTATTGTCCATATTGAGGAATAATTTAAGATTACAAAGGTTGCTGCTGTATAATTTTTTTCTGGGAGTACTGTTAGAAAATGAAAATTCACAGCTGGATGGGAGAAAGAAGTAGATTTGTTCAGAGAGATAGATGTATGATGATGGTGGGCTGCAAATTGTCTTGGTAAGGAAAAAAATGGTAGGAGAGAGAGCTTACTGAGTGGCACAGTGTTGCAGGAGAGACTAATAATTAGAAGGGTGTCAGTGACCAAGAATTAAAAGAATGAAGCTAAACGCAGTATAACTTTTTGGCAAAAACTGTAGTGCCACTAATCCAGATCTAAGCCTGGGAGATTTCAGCACTGTAGATTAGAACAAGTGCTAGTTAACAGATCCTGCCTTCTACTAATGGGAGCAATGTAGAATTCACCCATTTCTTGTCGCCTGAGCCCGAACACCAAGCAGGTGACTGCAGTGATTTTTGTTATTAGCTGTTACAGTTGGTACAGGATTTAGACGGTGGTTCTGGTGCACACGATGAGTCCTGATAAGGGTCATATGTAAAAGAGAGGTGATGGGGGCAAGCAACTGGGTATTATTATACAAAAAAACATTTTCCCTCATAAAATAAAGCTGATATGAGTGCGATCTATTCGACTGATGACATAATCTGAGTTTTGTTGTACAATTTGACTTAGAGAGCAGAAAAGGAAGCAGAAATTAAACAGGAAGAGAAAAAATTAGAGACGAAGGAGCATGAACAATTCAAGATGTGGGTCTAGCATTTTTACTGCAAAATGAAGCAAATGAAATGTCACTCTGGCTTTTTGAAGTGTTTCAGAGACTCCCAGAAGTTACAGAAAGGCAGGGTTTTGATTAAGGTAATGGGATTCGTTATGGTGTGGTTGTTGGGAAGCATTCCTGGCTTTGCTTAAGTGCAGAATAGATAGAGAGGGTGTCTATAAGAGCTAAAAGAGATGGATATTCAAGCAGTGACATAGGAGGGGTATTTGGCTATCAAAATTTGTTAGGATTGTCCAGCTTTTCCAAATGCTATCTGTGACAAAAAGGAAAACAAGATGGAAAAATGCAGCCAGTTTTATACAGATACCAGACTCTTATTAGTAAGATCACTGAAACTAGAAGCATCTGCTTGGAATGGGAAATACATTTGGAATGACAGAGTTGTGTTTCATTAAGATATCAGTTAGAAGGTAGAATTACGGCTGAGGGTTAGGAAGAGGAAAGTCAAAACAAAGGGAAGGAAAGGTGGCAATTCTACATCAATATGGTTGAATGAAATTGCAATAGGGCATTATTTAAATTAAAAAAACCCAAACAACCCACAGGTCACATTCTAATTTTGGCTTCTTTCAGAATTCTGTTACCAAAACCAGAATTTGGTCTTGTCTTTGAGCTACCATTTTTAATTCTAGTCCATAGGCAAACAAACAAAAGAATTTAAGTTAATGACTCACTTGTCCAAAGTAGAGCGCAATTGCAACAACTAACTTAAATGCAACCAAAAAAGGGACTTCGTTATGCAGGAACATAATTTATATTTATTTCTTTGCTACTAATAACTTAAGTATGTGACAAGGTGTCACTATCAAAAACTGCTAAGAGAATTAGGAGGTTATGGATCTGTTTCTGTACACAAACCTGTTTCTCTGTCTATCACCATGCTTTAGGACAGTCTAGACACAAAGGAAACCATTTGGCTCCCAAACATTATGCGACTCAGTAGGAAACATGGAGACAGAAAAGGCAAATGCTTTTACACAATGGTTTTACACCCTAGGTCTCTCTATCCCCATGGCTGGCTTCTGGAGCTTTCCCTGGGGCATTGTCTGTGCTTACAGCACAGACACGTGGGCAGTATGTGACAAGGTGTCACTATCAAAAACTGCTAAGAGAATTAGGAGGTTATGGATCTGTTTCTGTACACAAACCTGTTTCTCTGTCTATCACCATGCTTTAGGACAGTCTAGACACAAAGGAAACCATTTGGCTCCCAAACATTATGCGACCCGGTAGGAAACATGGAGACAGAGAAGGCAAATGCTTTTACACAATGGTTTTACACCCTAGGTCTCTCTATCATTCTTTGGCACTTGCAGGGAGAGAATTCCTGCTGTTTGGACAGTGAAATACATTTGGAATGACAGAGACATGTTCTATTAAGACATCATCTAGAAGGTGGAACCTGCCTGGACCTCCATCCTTGTCTTGTCTAGGAAAGATATAGCAGATTGGATGGAAAACGCCTATGGACTGGACCTGAGCCACAGGCTGCTAGTTGGACTTTGGGGACTGGGTTATTGAGAATGGCAAGTGAAGTGAATATAGATAAGTTTAGGAGACTGCTTGGTGGGACAGAGGAAAGTTAAATCTCCTGGTGAAGGTGTACTGATGGTGAAAAAATACAGAGCGTGAAATATTGTGAAGATACCTGGCGTTCTTATGATTAGAAAGGCAACATCTCCTGAAGCATTCTCACTTAGGTTAGGTGTTTAGTAGGTGTGGTGTGTGCAGCTTGAGATATGCACCAAAAGAATTACTTTTCTACTTGGTAAGCTCATTCGCTTATTGTTCGCTAGCCTGTTGTCATCATTACAGGCTCCAGCCCCGGCCTCTCATTAATCACAATCAGAGAACTTTGTAGTTCTCACACCAGGAGAGGAAGCCAGGTTTTTAGTTCCCAGTGATCTCTTGTTCTTAAATATTTTTGTGTTGGTTTTTTTTTTTTAAAAAAACAAAATTATCTTTCTGCTCCTCTATCTTTGACCAAACGTTACTTCCAATGGAGTGCAGATATCATCAGTGATAATGCTTGAATCTAAGTGGGCAAAGAAACCACAATAATTGTGGTTTTCAAATTTCTTTTGTAAACAACAAGACAAAAATACATGCTTACAAAACAGACAAGTACAAAAATGCTAAAAAAATCTTCAACAATGAGACAAAGTAACAGAGAACTGGGTACATTCTGCTCCCAGCTGCTCTGAAAGTCCTGGATGATGAAACTCACTTCAGGTTAGTCTAGATTTTCACCAGTGCAAGAAGCAGAAAAATCTAGTGCATTTTTAAAATAATTTACCTGCCTTATGAGATAAAAATTTGAAGAGAAAAATGCTCCATTGTCAGGTCTCAGAAAATCCTGATCATGTAGAACTCTGCAAAGAGAGCTGGAACTTAGAGCATGACAGGTGCAGATTTATGCATCTAATAATATTGGGACCTTAGATCTAGTTTTTGCTGTTGATCAAACTAAATCATATTAAAAGATTGTATAATTATGTGTATTATAATTTGTCTTTAAATTAAAAAAAACTAAACTGAGATGTACCTAACATTTCACAAGAGTATTGTCTTTAAATTATTTAAAACTAAACTGAGATGTACCTAACATTTCAAAGCAAGAGTATTATTTTACCAACCTGTTTAGATAAAACTGGGGTATAAACAGAAAATAAAATAAACCATGTATTTTTCTTGAAAGGTCTGCATTTTTTAAGCTCAGATCTGTAACTTTCCTAGAAAGACGTTTCCAAAAGCAGTGGTAAATTGAGGATATTCCCTCTTATAAGAGGTGAGTTCTTTCAGTTGCATGACTCTTCCTCCAAAAACTTCTAAAAATTTCACAGTAAACTCAATCAAGAGGCTTTTCTATTGAAATCTAATGCTTTCTGTCACATATTTTGCCCGAAGACTGAGGACTTGGCCAGCCATACCCGGAGGCAGGGCAGCAGAAGACATGTACAGTGACTGTAAGTGGAAGCTAATGACCGGTGACTGCCCCAGCATGGGAGGGGAAGGAGGGCTCAGCTCAGGCTGAGGCACGCTCGCAGGGTTGTCTTGTTGTTCCCTGAAGATTTCCTTTGTGACCCCTCTCCCCTCCCTTTTTCTGGGGCGAGAGACCCCGGCAGGCAGGAGCAAGGGCAGGGGAAGATGGCAGAACGGGAGGCAGGGGCTGAAACGGGTCTGTCTGCGCTCTCCTGGTAGCGACTGGGGACAGACCAAAAGCCTTGTCTTGCATCTGCTCTTGAAGGGGGGCTGCTTTTGGGCACACCCTTGTGCACGCTGAGGTGGAAAGAAATACCCTCACATGCAGATGAGGATGGCAGAGAGCACTTCTGTCGTGGTCCCCGGATCCTCTGGCAGTCCGCACAAACAACGGCAATTTGTCTGCTCTCCAGACATTTATTTATTGAGTGGGGAGGAGGGCTGAGCACTTGCAGGACAGCAAAGTAGAGAAATTAATAGGAGACTCAGAGAATTAATAATGTCATGTGGAACTATTCCTTATTTAGTTACCAGATGAAAGGTGGCTCAATCAATTAAACAGCCATCAAACCGTCCAGTGGCTGGCTGGCCTCAGTGAAAGTACTTTGTGTGAAATCCAGTTTTGAGTGTACAAACACCACTCTCATTAAGATAATTTACCCAATTAGTGCAGACTGGGACTCCTGTTGTCGCTGTCAAGAATCAAGACTAATAATGAAATAGCACCAACCACTTTTCTACCCAGGCATCATCTCATTAGTTCGGTTTTTGGACTTGCGGCCTTTCTAAAAATTCTGGGAGATGCCTATATTTTAATGCTATGAATTTATTCCAGAAAGAAGAGATGGGGATTTGTAGGTGCACATCATGTGTATGTGTTAGTGAGAGAGAGACAGACGGTTCTTCACATAGGTGTCCGTGCAATGCAGCAAACCTCTCAAGTTGGTGGAATCAAATGACGTCTAGCGTTGTGCAGTGCAAATGAGCTTATTTCTTTGTACGTAATTATTTAAATGGGATTTTTTTTGAAATGAGATATGAGGCGCAGGCGGCAGCTGCAGCTGTACTGCTCTCGTTGCTCAGCCTTTCTCCTTGCACGTGCTTACCGTATTGTAAAGGTAATTGTAAAATAATAACAATTTCTTCCCTCTCTCTTTCTTCCCCTGTAAAATACTGAGTGACAAAGTAGTGTCTGAAGAACAGGCATTTTTGTGGTTGAGGAGCAAGAAAGGAAGGTAAGATTGAGGAAAACGCTGATGAAGGGGCACTATCCTTATTTCACCTCGGTGTTAACAAAAGCCTTAACAAGCCTGGAGTCTGCGTGCAAAAAATATGCCGGCAAGTGTGTGGCTGTCCCATGTACACCTGCTGCTGCAGCTGAGCGGGAAGGCAGGAGCAATGTGTGGAGGTGCCGATGTACCCCCCACATCGGTGTCCATGGCTGCGGCCATCGTCCTCAGCAGCAGCAGAGTGTGGCTGGGGGAGAAGGCAGGGTACTGGCAAGGAGCTAAGCCCTGGGAATGGTGGTGTGGTTTAAACCTGGTAGGCAGCTAAGCACCACACAGCTGCTTGCTCACTCCTTCCCAGCAGGATGGGGGGGGAGAATTAGAAGGGTAAAAGTGAGAAAACTCACGGGCTGAGATAAAGGCAATTTAAAAAATAAAAAAAAAAAAGGAAGGAAAATCAACAAGGAGAGAGGGGAAAAAAAACCCCAAGAAAAACAAGGGATGCAAAAGAAAACAATTTCTCACCACCAACTGACTGGTGCGCCGAGCAATGGCAGCCCCCACCAACCTCCACCCCCCAAGTTTTATTGCTGAGCACAATGCCATATGGTATGGAATATCCCTTTGGTCAGTTGGGGTCAGCTGTCCCAGCTGTGTCCCCTCCCAGCTCCTTGTGCACCCCCAGCCTGCTTGCTGGCGGGGCAGTGTGAGAAACAAGAAATGCCTTGGTGCTGTGTAAGCACTGCTCAGCAATAACTGAAACATCCCTGTGTTACCAACACTGTTTTCATCACAAATCCAAAACGTAGCCCCATACCAGCTACTATAAAGAAAATTAACTCTATCCCAGCCAAAACAGTACAAATGGTTAGGGATGCTGAACCACTGCGTTGGTTCCTGTGTTCAAGGAATAGACTTGAATCTCTGGTGCTGCTGTTGTATAGGAGAAAGAATGACTCAGTGCTTGCTCTGACACTGGTCCTGATCCTTCAGCCAGGGCTTCCATAAATCTCCCCCCAAAGCTGGTGAAATTTTTTGATGTATACAGGCAGGGGGAGGGGAGCCAGTGCAATTAGAAGAAAAAAAAAAAAGGCTGAAGGAGAACTAATTGCTGCAGTAATTTTTTTCTGGCTTTGTTAATGAGGAAATGGAATTGGGAAGCAGAGATACCGTATATGAAACACTTTGACAGTTTAAAAACTGTTAGCCGCATCTAGTGAGACTGCTTAATTTTTAGTACTAATAGCAGAGCCATTCCCAGAACAACAGTTCTCTGAGCTGCAGTGGTACTCTGGGGATGATGCTGCTATTTGTAACAATATTACTCCTCTTCTTCTTTTCTGTTTTTTTTTTAAGCCTCATCACTCCCCGTTTATTGTGGTACTTGCTGCGTGTGATGAGAACAAGGGAGGTTTGCACATTTGGAGCAGCTTCTGCATGTCTCAACACATCTTATCTGGCTCTCCCGAGGATCAGAGGAACAGGCAGCTGCCTTCTTCATCCCCCTTGATGCGGATACTTCAGCAGTCGCCAACTTTCACCCAGCTTCAAAGGCAGGTGAGGGGCAGATCGCTGATGACTCTTCATGCCATGAAAAACACCTAACAAAGAAATGTGTATAAATGACTATCCTTTCCCAGGATTTTACAGAGTGTTCAGTACAATAGTGGATAAGATCAGGTGAAAGTAACACACTTGTAAAGGGAAATGCATCACTTTGTAACATTGACCTTTTTGCTGCAGTACAGGTTTTCTTAGCAACTTGGTTGAAGAAAACCATGTACCTGCTTCTTACCCTGAAACAAACAAAAATTAAGAGACAGAAGAGTTGGCACATTATTTTTCTTTTATCTTTATACTTTCTTATCAAAAGTAATCCCAGCACTTCTATTTTATAATATGGTATCCACTTACATTTTCTAATGCAGGCATCCTGGCATGGATCCATTTGTAAACATTGCTTGGGAATGCCAAGCTCACATTGAAGGCAATGGGGTTCGAGATGTATAGGATCAAGCCCACTCAACTGTTGTGTAGATTTGCTGATTTACATGAAAACTCACATGCATTTGTTCATGTGCTCAGCCGCTCCCTTTTTTGTACAAAAATAAACTGTTTCTTAAGCACATATTTTATCTTTTCTCATAAATCTACAGCTGTTGAAATCCAGGCTGCATCCTAATGCAGTAATTACTACCTCATTTTTTCCTCTGGAATGGAGGTTGTGTTGGGTAGACTAATATGTATATAAGTGTCCACAGCGGAAGAAAACCCAGAATTTTCCATTCTCTCACATTTACTTGCTAGAATTGAGTATTTACCCCAAAGGGTGTTGTACTGCCCAGCTTCCATTATAAATGTGAACATTTGATGCTGCTCCACAATGGGCCAAGTTCAGAACTGGTATTAACTCCGGTTTGTCTATTAGGGTTGGGAAGAAGGTGATTTCTTGCTTTACTAGAGATAAGTGGGTTTGCTTTCAGTGTAAAAATATGCAGTGGCACAAATATCTCTCGAGCTGTGCTTTCTGCAACAGATCAGAATTTGTCCTAGTGTGCAAACACTATTTTCACAAATTTGGGACTGAAAGGGAAATCCTGGATTACCGTGTACAGTCCCCTCTTCTCAGATGAAAACAGGTTATAGAATTTCTTTATCAAGCTCCAGTTTACCCCAATGATATATTTTTTGCCCCACTGTAATATTAGAGGGCTGTTCAAGAACTACTCCTCCAAAGGCTCAAAACTTTCTTCTAAATCCAGTCTTACATATTCAGGAACAATTTATACCCATTTGTTCTCATGCCAGCATTTTCCTTTAGCTTAAATAGCTCTTTCTTCTTCGTGTGTTTACCTCCCCCCAATGTATTTATAGGCAGCAATCATAACCCCCATTGTTTATCACATCTCTATTTACTATTTTAATTAGAAATAGCAGCCCTGATTTCTTCCTTTTTCTTTTCTTTATAAAATAAAAGATTGATTATCAGATATTTGATGCCGCCAATTTTCTTTCTTTTTTTTGGTGTTAATTTTAAATGGCATCAATTTATTTAACTTGCTGCTCATACTGAAAAAGAATGTTATGCCTAATTGGCTGCATTTTCGTAGCTACACAAAGGGGACATTGCATAAAGGCAAAGCAATTAGATTCTCTGTCAAAACAAATTAGGAAGTATATTTTTGGTTCTTATTAGGATAACATGTATACTTGGTTCCTCTGCAAGCTGGATAATCATTTGACCTATTTATGACCTCAGGTGCACTTGGTTCACCTCCAAAGACCAAATGAAGTGGTAACTGTAGCTAGTCAATAATCCAGGACTTAGCTGGCCCAGGAGACGTTAGTATTAGTGTCCTATGGGTGATGTCTAAATTAGATGGCAGTCAGGTATGTGTACACTAGAGTGGTCATTAGAGCGGGCAGATGTGCTCAACTAATGGCTTACAGTGGGGATTGCTGCAGGGGGAATTCCTTGAGAAAAAAGTGAGTTAATACGAGACAATAGGCTATACAAAAGGGTGCTTTTCTGTGAGCTGTGATGAATATTTTCAACATACAGACTTGTTACGATTACTTGATGGACAAAATATGTGAATTATTAATTTAACATGAAAGATGAAATTAATCTGGGTGCATAAACACTGGCCAGTAATACCATTCAAAGTAAGCTTTTCATTCTAAATATGTAAAAACACTGGACTAAACCAGGAATGCAACATAGAGCACTATGCACCACAGAATAAAGCTCTACACATGTAAGCAAAAAATGTCTATGATCTCATTATAGCATTGAGAGCTAACCAGCTCTCAGTGTCCCAGACCACAAAGAAAACTAAGTGCACAAGTGACCTACGTACCAGCATCTATGCAAATCTCAGGCAGATGCAGAGATTTATACACACTTTACACACCCCTGAGGAAATACCCGTTTTATATCACCGATGGAGCAGATGTATTTTCCTCTGTGAAATGTGCATAGAATCTAATCAGAACAAAGTGTTTAATGTATTCAAAACAAGCACACACCATCTCTTAACTTTACTAGTAAACTGGAATAGAGAGCAATGTAATATCTGAACTAATTAGAGGTTTTATTGTACGCTATGACTATACATTTGCATGAATGCATTAGCAGAATCTAGTGCCATTCCAACTGCACTGCAAATTCTTACCCAGGCAAAAATAACTTTTATTCTGATCCTAATTGGCAGTGTGATGAAAAAGCTGCCAATAAGGGATGTTATGATCCCTTGAAAATGTTGATGTAGATTTCCAGTATTTCCTCCTGCCCCACAAACCTTTTAACTTGGTGGATTTGGAAGAAAGAAGAGCGAGAAAGCTCTGGGCAAAAGTCGGTCCCAAACAGAGCCTTCTAGAGCGCTCAGCCCAGTCCTGCCTCTGTACATTTTGCAACAGGAAAGTGAGTATTGTGCTGCAAAATTTGAACTTGTAGACTCTTAACTGTTTTGATGTCATACCATCAGAATGAAAGAACATGGTGCAATTAATGTCCGTGTAATCCTAAACAGTATAAAATGAGATGTATATTTGAAGCATCAAGGCATTTGAATGTATCTTGTGCCATGGTCATGGACAATTATGTAAGGATCCATGAATAAAACATTTTTAGTACATAAACAGAGTAGAAACATGGGAAAAAAGGAAAAAAACATGCAGTAATGAATCAAGAAGGAAATTAATCCTATAATCTTTTTCAGACTTTGGATCATAGCACTCCAAGTAAAGCAGAATTACTCACAGTAATGTTCAGAGAAATACATAATTTACAACCTATGCACTGCAAAAATTTTAATCCTCATTTTTTTTGCGAGCCCTGCAGATGGAGAAATTATCGTTAGCCTTTCTAAGCCTTTGATACTTCAGTGAGGAGATCCAAAAGGGCACATGAGTGTCCGTAGATTTAAATGCAGGATTAGCAAGATGTTAGTGTTGAATTCAGGACAATGAAAGCCAGCCTCACAAAGCAAACAAATCACTTATCCTGCTTCTGGCATCAGCTGGCAATAATGTTGCAAGGAAGACCGCTTGTTCCAAGGAACTTGTAGCTCATGTAGTGACACAGGTATTTGTCAGTCTAGTGAAAGCCTAGGAGAAGGGAAAATATAATTTGGAAATTATTTCAGTAGCTGAGTTATTGAGAGGTTAAATATAATACAATTATTTCAACATGCCAGATGATATGGCAGCCCATTTTGAGATGTGACTTTTTAGTGATAAATGAGTTCCTGAGATTATTCAGGATGTTACTGCTGAATGCTAGTGAGGCAGGTTTTGGTGCACATTAGCTGAAAACCCAAGATCTGTCAGAAGCAGGGTGCTAAGGAGATCATTTATACTGACTAATAAAAATGAAGTGTTCTGGTTCTCAAACTGACTCTTATATCATTTTGCAACTAGTGAAGTGATATGAGGGACGTCTAAAATAAAGAATGTTTTTCAAGGCTGTTGCTCAGAACGACCAGGCCCTTCTCAAAGCGCAGGCCTTTCTGTTTGTGAATTAAAAATAAAGCTTTATTTTGCTGATTGGGCTTTATTTGGATGATCATCTGGAGGTGCAGTAACTACGAGCTAGATTTTCCGCTGGTTCATAGGTTGGCATCGGTCCAGCGAGTGAGCAGAGCTACAGTAAGCTCCACAGCTGAGAATCCTTATCTGACGCTGTATCCGACTGAGTTTAAATGGTTTTAAAGTTTTAAGAGCTTATGATTCTCCAAACTTTTTTCATGGATTTAATGCAACCTTGCGAAATGTAACTCCCTGGACACAAGCATGAGTTTAGTGCTGTAGAATTGTGGCTGATGGTAAAGCAGGGAAGGGTTAATTAGCTGATCAGATTTGTTGAGGGTATTTGCAGTCTTTGAGAAATTCCAGGATCTGGAAAAATAACTAAGTTGGTTTGGGGAGTACAAAGAAGGAATCTGAGTGTTTCCCACTTAAGGGAAATTCTGAAGAGTTTTGTTGAGAAAGAATATAAATATTTTATTTAAAAAATTGGAAATCTTGGTGTGACCATAGTTGGGTACAGTTCTATTAAAAGCCTTGCTGACTCCATACAGGTAAGAAGCCAGTTTTGAAAGACTCTTGAGGTCTGTGCATTTACATGGACTGTTTTTCTACATTTTCTGATGGTGAAACTTTCCATTTGAGAACTTCTGACTGGTCTCAAAATGGACATAGCACTAAGGATAGTCAAAGAAACTGGACTGGTGGCACAGAGTCCTCATGTGCAGAGCCCCTGTGGTGAAGAGGTGGAAGAGAAAACTGATAACGGATTGGAAGAAAGAAAAACTGGCAGAGGCAAGATGAGAGTTTTGAGAAATCAGAATTTCTAATAGAGAAGGAGGTGTAGTTTAAAAGCTTACGCATGGGCAGAGAAGCATTATTCATTTTCACCCTCTTCTCCATTTAAAATGACATTTTTTGGCAGTTAATTTTTGCCTATTTCCAAAAGCCCACCAGTCTGTATTTTACCTGATCTATTATTCGACTGGAGAAACAATGCTGACTGAATATTTGCCTACCTTAGCAGTAAGAACAAGGTCAACATGCTGCTATTTCTCCTGGAAATAGTCTTATTTTAGCACCACCCATTTCTAAGTTGCAGCAACATTTTAATATCACTCTTCCTGAAAACCCTTCAGATTCCTTGCACCTGTGTGACAAACAGGAGAGAGCCAGCGCCCTAGAGAAATGCATGAACCAAGGCTGAGGGGAACAGCTGGGGCTGAGCGGATGAGGGTGCTGCTCAGCTCTGGTCTCTTGGAGATGGAGAGAGCTGTGGCAGAGGTGCAGGTCACAGGAGGGCTCCTTTCTCCAGCAGGTCTGGCCAGTGGTAGCCCAGGGGCAGTGGTGATGCTCATCCTCCCCTTCCCCCTCTACGGGTCGGAGCTGATGGAAACATCAAATGGCGAGAAGGAAAAGCACGGAAATGAAAAGAGCATGGCGGAAAGAAGATGCAAGCACACCAAAAAAGGCAGAATCTCCTGGTGGAGCTGGAGGTGAGAGGGGAAGTCCCTGTCTGCAAGTTCCTTGGAAGTCTTCCTTGGCCTGCAAGACCTCTGCAGATGAACGGAGCCTGCTGTTCTGGGCTGGATGCAACAAAAACTTTTCAAAGTTTTTTTTCTTCTGGGAAAAATGAAAAAGACATATGTATGTGCCTGTGAAAGGTGTTTAGGGCGCTGTGCCTGCCTGGGAGAAGCTCACCTTCATCTATCTGCGATGCCAGGCTGCTGGCCGAGAGCCTCAACCACAGGGCTGCTGCTCCTGTGCTGGTTCAAGGAGTATTTCACACTTCTGAATATTCAGCTTTTTTATAGAGATTGAAACATCTTCGGTGAGGCAAGCAGAGACTCTCAATCCACAGGGCCACTCCTGGGGCATGAAAATTTCAGCTCTAAGGCTCTTTTAAGTGCATGTCTTTCTTCTGAGTCAAGCAGAGCAGGTCTGGAAGCTGGGTTTTTGTGCAATTCCAGGTGTCCCCATCACAAGCGCAGAGACAACATCCTTTTTCTCAGTTAGACCAGAAATTATACCCTGCTGCTGAAAAGGATTTGCTGTCAGAAGTTTTGCTGAGACTCAGATAAACACCGTGAAAATTTATTATGTAGATGAAGTAGTGTTTTCCGACTGCTTTGCCAGAGAACTTCCAGTTAAGCCCTGTTTCGTAGCAATGCATCCTGTGTTGGAGGCTTACAGGGAATGACTGCAGGTTCATACACATGAAGCAATAGCAAAGACTGGATTCAGAGCCTATTAAAGCCAATGAGGATTTTCCCTTCAATTCCTGTCGGTGGGTCTTTCCATGTACTCATGCAGCACTGACTTGGTGGGAACCCAGACATTTCCAGTTGCTCTTTAAAATGTCCTTCGCACAACACACATAGTTTACTTGGAATGAGTCAATTAAATTAGCAGTTTATCTCAGCTAACTGCCTTTTAAACTCCTCAACTGTCTTTGCAATCCCTAGGGCAGCTTCATAGATACTGATCACACTGGACAGGAGATAGCAAGGCTGGGGTGATGGGCAGCCCATGCCAAAACAGAGCACCTAGCTCAACTTGTCAGCTTTTTCAGCCTTGAGGATGAATATCATTGCTGCAAGTGCAGCAGCTCCTGTGGAAAGAGTTTTCTTCTCACACTATCCACCGGAGGCTCTTTTAAAATTCATTCTCCAGGGAGACTATAACAACCCACAAGGATACTGGGGAGGAGAAACACTATAAAGAAGTGCAATTGCCCTGAGAGGAACTATTTTGCTAATGCACACTCCTTTTTCACTTCCGTGGCTGCAGCCTGGACTCGCTGTGCCGGTACCGGAGGACACTGACCATGGGGTTGCAGGGTCTGAGGCTGTGCTTGACCGCACTGGCCAAGGAAGGCTCAGCCAGGAACTTGGCAGCCACCAGCTCTCTCTACGGCTGGATTTCCATACAGTGCAAACTTCAGCACGTGGCCTCTACGGGCACTGCTGTCTGCTTTGACACCAAATGGACGCAAGCGTAGCGTTTGGAGTACAAGCATGGTTTTACTGCCTGCTTCGGCCCATCTTTGCATTAGGAATAGGAATGAAGGAGTCAAGCTCTCTTACTTGGGCTTGAATTTCTGATCTAACACCAGCTGCTTCTCTGTTTCTCTTGTAATTAGTCTCACTGAGAGATGCTGGAATTGTTGAGAGGGTCTTGGAGGGGATAACAGTGTGCATATGCCTTTTGCCCAAAGCACGAGGGGAAAAAAACCCTCTTGTGTTGGCATTCCTGGAAATGTTGTCCAAATAATTCTTTCATTAGTGTTTGGACACAAATGATCTTTTGAAGCTTAGGACATATGAGGCTACAGCGACTTATTTTCTTTGAGGGCTGTGGACAAAGAATGACAAGGTAACTAAAGAGAGGGCATTTGGAGCTGAATGCAGTCCTGGGACCTCCGGGAGCGTGTTGGTACTGACAGCTTGTCCCACGGTGGTTCTGCGGCTTTTATCTGTTTTCAGCACAATTACAGTGGATTTGCAGGGACTTTGAAAATTCCCCTTTAGGCTTGATTTGGAGAGCCCTCTGATTGCAGAATTGATTTCTGCCTTTCTAAAAATTCTTGCTGATCATCCCATTAGTTGAAGTGGGTGGAGAACGTGAAATGAGAAGCTACAGAAAACTAGGCAAGCCATGCTAATTTTTCGCTCCCTCTGATGGCTCATTCTGCACCAAAGTACCCTCTGTGTGCACACAGCCTTTACGCTGGCCAGTTACAATCTTAAAAGTGACAATAATAATTCAGGCCGCAGCCTAACAAAACATCTATAAACATTCATATCTTCTGGCATGTGAGTAGCCCCTGTGAACATCAGGAGTTTTATTATCCTTGCTGGTTTTGTGAATAAGAGATTTTCCATGTGTCTCAGCAGATATGAGCAATCAAAGAAAAGAATCAGAGAAATGAAAACCAGTTTTGAAATGGTTTTTGTTTTTCCAAGTGGGTGAAAGATACATGTATCCATTTGATTTTGATGCTTTAAAACTATCAGGAATCAATATAAAATATTAGATATATTTATATTAAATATATTTATTTACACTCTTTAAACATAAACCTAAATGGAGTGTTTTGATCAATATTTCCATATGAATTTCATTAGTCATGGAAACCAAGTAGTTTTCCTAGCAGTATCTGTAATACAGATGCTATCCACTGGGAACTTTGATGAAACTTAGCTCATTTCTCATAGGTCACTCGATGCCCATGAGAACAGCGATATCTTTCAGGACCACTACTGGCCCTGAGTGGCAAGGTCATGACGAAAGGTGTCACCTCCCACTTTGTCCTGACTTTGCCTTGTGAAGAGGAATAAAGGAATAAAGATTCAAACCTCTGGATTTGGCAGTCTCTGGAAATGTCCTGTTTTCCCATTATCAAGGGCTGTAAATACAAGACAATTTCCTAAGACAAAAGGATATTATATGTAAATATATTTTCAGCCAGGGTTTCCTCCCAAACCTGGTTTCTTGGAAATGATGATTGACTGACTACCTTGCTTATTTTCTGTAGTGCTATTTGAGCTTCTTTTTTAGCAATTGTATGTTTTATTTGAACTACAAGTAATTTCTTGCCAATTATGCTGATGAAGTGTGAAGCTCATTCACAATTCCTTTTTCAGATTCCAGTTCAGTGCACAATAATGTTCAAACTACCTACGGCTGGATTGTCAAGGTAGAAGTAGGTTATTTGCTGCTGACATGATTTGACCTACATTAGAAGGAGGAAAGAATAATCTCTCCCCTCTTCGTTGGTTCCGTAATCTGTATCTACAAAAATGTGCGAAGTCCAGCTTCAAGGAAAGAATTTGGTATCCCAGGCCAAACAGTGTCATCATAACTCCAATTAACTGATAATGAAGTGACTTCACTGCAGATGTAAGAGAAAATAATTTAGTCTAGTATTGGCAAAAACATGTTTTAATTTGAAATTTCTGTGTGCACATGTGTCCTGCAGAGGAGCCGATTCAAAAGAAATAGGTGAAGACTAGTCAGCAGCCTGAAGGATAGGGAATTCCCTTGGGGTGGTACCAGCCACGGTTTGAATACTGCAGACTGGAAAAAGACTCAAATACAAGTCTCTTGCTATTCAAGTGAATGCTTTAACCATGCCTAAGGTGACTGGTGCTAGCACTTTTTACCCCAGCATGTTTTTCAGTGAATGTGGCCAGGGCTGGTGCGTTCAGGGACGAACCCAGCGCTGCTGCTGTGCGTTAGATGTGGTCTGCTTGCCGATGGAGAGGATCCTCTTGTACCATCTCTCCGGATTACAGCAGTGCTTAACCAGGATGTGGGAATGAGTCTGTGCAGACCTTGTGCTTCTGAGTGAGAGCAAGTGTCTGTGTTTAGGGGTCTGGGTAATGGCATAGTTCAAAAAGTTTATTTTTTAAAGTGTCTTTTAAGAAACTGCTGGGAAGCAAGTCTTTTTAATCACCCTCCCAGGCTTACGGCTACCTGGGTCCCAAGCTTAGCTGAGAATTTTATCTTTTATATCTACACTTTACAAGTGAAAGTTATTGTACTTGGCTTTGTGTAGTTGTGTTTTTAGACTGGATTACATTTACATTATGAACTGTCTGAGAATAATCCTCTGATAAAAAGCCGTTCTCACTACCAGCAAAGTTACTCCGTATGGACATTGGTGTGACTGAGGTCAAAATTCATCCTTTGGGAGTTTAGTAGCAGACTTGTTTTGCAGAGAAAGTCAGTTTGTACTCTGGAAGCTCAGCAGCTGATGTAAAGTGGGTGCTTTAGCAATCAGTTTTTGGTGGCTAGTACCTAGCCAGTTACTTATCCAGCCTTAGCACTAATAAACCTATGTGAAACAGTTTTTACTGAAGTTCAGGTTACAGTAATCTTACTTTGAATAATATTTAACGCCAAGGACAAGCCCGCTACAAGCAGTCAAGCTGTTTGCAGACTAAGGTACTTCTCAGCATCAGTGTGAGAAATTTGGCCTATACTATCACACTGAATGCGATTCTGAGACAGGAATAATTCAAGAAGAAAATAAATAAAGCTCCTAAAATTGCAGTACCACTTTCTCAGTCATGTAACTGTACCTTGTATGTTTTTTGTGAACTTTCACCTGGCAAATGAAGCTGCATGATCTGCTAAGGGGTTAATCAGTTTGGTTTACTTAAAAATTCTTAGCCATGATGAAAACATTTTAGCACCTAAGAGGAGAGAGTATGGGTGAAAAACTGAAGATACATGATTTATCACTCCCCTCACAAATAAAATTTATTCATTGCATCCACCAGCCATCACACAGATGGTCAGAAAATTGGCTTTGTGTAGGGATGTGGATTCAGGCATGAATATTAATATGAGACAGATGTAAACGCATATTAATATGCATTTGCTTTGCATGGACTGACATTACAATATTTTCATTAAAGAAACCGCATTTGAAATGGAAAGTATAGGTCACCTTTTAAAAACATAAAATAGTAGGGTACAATGTATTTACACTTTCCTGGAACAACAGAAACAACTGAATAAATATTTTTTTTAAAGAAAGAGGAGTGTGTGACATTTCTTGTAGCAAAATGTGTTGGATGCAACATAATAATTAATAAATCAGGAAGACATCTCTCACTTTGCGGTTAAAACACATTTCCTCCTTTTTGTCTGCCTTGTTACGCCGGCAGTAATGCATGCCATAATGTTCGGGTGATAGATACAGGGCTCCAGATCAGCAAATGGTGAAGTTAAGCCAAGTTAGGTAGACTTACTAAACTCATCCTGTCTCAAAATGCACTATTCAATAAGTTGTTGGTTTTCCAATGGCAGCAACGCATAAAACCCGTAAGATTTATGAAGATACAGTACTTCATGTGGGGTTTTTTTGTAGGGGACAGCATTTATGTTTGCAGAAGTGTTCACATCTGTGCGTTGTTTGTATTTGCTCATGATAAGATCATAGAATCATAGAATCATTAAGGTTGGAAGAGACCTCTAAGATCATCGAGTCCAACCGCCAACCAAACATCACCATGCCCACTAAACCATGTCCCTAAGCACCTCATCTACACGTCTTTTAAATACCTCCAGGGATGGGGACTCAACCACTTCCCTGGGCAGCCTGGTCCAATGTTTCACCACTCTTTCAGTAAAGAAATTT
>NW_008794963.1:1705748-1709622 GCF_000699145.1 Aptenodytes forsteri | reverse complement strand
GTGCTGGCTGGGCCCGATCCCCTGGTTGTCCCGCACATGCCTTGTGAGCGCCCTCAAGATGAACCGCTCCATAATCTTCCCCGGCACCGGGGTCAGGCTGACAGGCCTGTAGTTCCCCGGATCCTCCTTCCGGCCCTTCTTGTAGATGGGTCACATTGGCAAGCCTCCAGTCGTCCGGGACCTCCCCCATTAACCAGTGCTGCTGATAAACTTTAACGATAAAACTCCCCCATTAGCCAGGACTGCTGATAAACTTTGTAACGATAAATGCTGATAATCATGCATTTGCCCAAAGAGAAACACGGTGTCATTATATATATCATATTATAAAAGACAATTTCACAGATATTTGCTAAGCATTTTTTGCAAAGGCTCTGTAACAGAAATATCATTTCAAGGGGGAAATGGGATCAATTTTGTTCTTATATAAAGCATTCAGGTGCTTTCTAGCTGGTAGCCATAACGCTTGAGTGTCTGAATAAACTGTTTTATAATTATAAATATTCCACAAGGAGAGGTTGTTGAAGTTAAGATGAAAGGTGTCAGCAGGTTGTCCGGTGTCTTGTCAAACCCCATGCATCTTTTGAATGTAACTATGGGGTTATAAAGCTGTGGAAGCACCTGGGCTGGCTTCTGCTTTCATTGCAAAGCAGGTAGGTAGCCCTCTGCATCCTGCACGTACAGGTATGAACTCAGGGAACTGACTCATTCCTCTGCAACTGTGTAATTTAAAGATGGCACAAGTGCTGGTGTAAGCAAGATGGAGCTTTTTGTCCATGTCCGCAATGAAAACCCTGTGTATAAGGTGGAGATAATAATTACACTGCTGTAAATTGCTTTGAGTGATGAAACCCACAGTATACTATCAGCCAGAGCCACGCTGCTTGCCACCAAGCGCAGGATGTGGCACAGAAGTGGTAGCCCCATGGGCTCCTTGTGTGCTTTGCTGCTGTGAGGCTACTCGGAATGGGGCAGAAGAGCCCCGTGCTCTGTTCTGGCAATGGCATGAGCCCCTGGGCAGGGAAGGGGCTTGGGAAAGGCGCTGTAGAGGTAGCTGTGACATCTTCATGTCGCCTGCAGATTACCCTACATAGGAGGCATTTTTGGCTAGCTTTTTAGAGCAACCAACCATCCTGGTTAGTACAATACTGGGGAAGGATCTAATGCCCCAGTGTATTTTGGAAGCCTCTATGAAAACGGTAGCCTGATAGCTCTTCATGCTGCCAGATGCCAATGGAGCCTTTCTGTATTTCTTGCAGCAGATGCTGGGTAAATACAAGTGGACTCTGTGACCTTTGCTCCAGCCCTCCCAGGTGCTTGAAAGGCTCTAAGGCTCCTCTGCATGTGTGTGTGCACGTGCGTATGTCAGTTTAATGATGGAAGGGGAGAAGGAAAGTTTATATTTGCTTTACTTTTTTTCTTTTTTCATTTTCAGCTTCCTAAGTTTCAGAAAGTTTCACACAGAAGACTGCTCTGTAGCTCCTGAGAGTGTGCTGCCCTTGCTTTCCCTGTGGCTGGCTCACTCCAGCTCAGCTGTCAGTCAAACAGAGCATCTCCAGAAAGGTAATGCAGAGGGGACCCGGCTCCCAGCTCATTATACGCTTCTGTCAATAGAACAGAAGAGATCTCATCCACATAACATATTTTGTATTACAGGTAACTTCCTCAAATTCCCAGTCATAAATCTTCCTAATTCAATATTCTGTGGTCTGATTAATCTGGCAAGCCAGCAGAAGTTTCAGCAAATCTGGCAGCTCCCTGCAATGCTTTTCTCTCATGACTTTCCCCTCCAGCCCCATATCCAATGTGCCTCTTCTCTCTCTCCCCCTTGGTCCCCTTGCCCCCACCAAATCCCAGAGAATCAGTATCCTTTTTCAGCAAGTTTCTTCAGAAATTATTTTCAATGGAAAAATAAGGATTTAAAAAAAGTTGTGGGTTTTTTGTTTTTCTAAATTAAAATATTTGAGTTTGTTGAACAATCCTAGCTTATTTCTGGCTCAAATCAACTCAGCATTTAGTGAGTCTCCTTGGGACAGCCAGGGAAGTTGTCATCAGGGAGCCTGTTTCCTTGTGTCTCACACATGGCAAGACTCTGGCCAGATGAACTGTCACAAAGCAAGGACGGTCTCCCCTTATTGACGCCATTTGCTCTCTGAAAGTGTTCAATATTCACATTTCTCATCCAGATTCAGGATAAAATGAAACATGGAAAGTGCTAGTTTTCACTTAAGCGCAGCACAGGCCAATGGGTGGGCAATGGAAGTTGAGAAATAGGCATGGGTGTGACACGGTTGGAGACCTGTCCCCAGAGAAGAGCTCACCCTCTTGTTCTTAGGTTACAGGAGGTTTTGGTAAAAAGTGCTTAGCTTTGTGAATCCCCATCTGCTTGTTTCCCCTTGCAGTACATTCTTCTGAGGCAAAATACGACATGTTAATAGGCTGGAAAGCTCAATGCTGATGACTTTTTATCTTGAGATGTATACTTTGAACAGTGAAGTGCGTTCTGATAGGCACCAATGTGGGACTGTGAAAAAAAACATTTCACGAGTGTGCTAGGTCTAGGTTGTGGCACCTGTGGTGCTCCTCCAGGAAAAAAAGAAGCTAATTGAAGGCCAAAAATAAAGCCTCCCTGTACATAAAATATTTTTTGGAATATTTTTGTCAATTTATTTTTCAGTAGTAGACTGAATCAATGAAGAAGAGAAGGGAGCTGGGGTCTGCCTCTGCATTTGATCACTTGTTTTGCTTTTTATACCACATGAAGAGTTCCTATCGGATCACTTTCAGGACAATGCTGCTGAGACCAGCTTAACTGGAAGTTTCTTCGGTTGCGTTGGATCAGACTGTAATATCCTCATCAAGATCTTTTCTTTCTGACCCAGCAGCAGCTTGGAGAAGTAGGGATTGCAATGTTCACCTCCATCCAGAGTGGCTTTTCAGGCTTCTCTTGGCAGTCTGTTGGTTTTGCCCCTGACTGAGTAATTTTATCCTGCTCTGTTCAGTCCCCTGCATATCTTGCAGCTTCTGTTCCTTGTGCCAGTTGCTTGTTTCCTATTCATACACTGTTCTTTGGAGTATTAATTAAGAAGTCAAACTCTGGTTTTCCCTTTGTAGAAAATACAGGTTTTTATGAACAGTATCATTGTGAGCAATGCCTTGGGTTTAAATGACTCCCTAGCATCCTACTGAAGGCCAAGGAGCCTGCTGGCGTTGTCACTGGTCATCAGAGGACACTTCTGTCTTGGTGCTGCCCTGTCATTGCCAGCTTCTGGCTCTGCATTGCTTCCCTCTGGATACTCTGGGGAGTGTGCTGGCAAGATAGGACACTTCTTCAGAGGTTCAGCCTTTTCTTCTGTTTTATTGCCTTGACATCACTCTCAACTCAAGTCGGTTAAGCACAAATAAAATATTCACAGCACCCAAAATGGATAACACACTTACAAATGTTTATAAAACATTGATGTGCAGTTGAAAAATGTGAAACAATATAGAATCATAGAATTGTTTAGATTGGAAAAGACCTTTAAGATCATCAAGTCCAACTGTTAAGCTAGCACTGCCAAGTCCACCACTAAACCATGTCCCTTAGCACCACATCTACACGTCTTTTAAATACCTCCAGGGATGGGGACTCCACCACTTCCCTGGGCAGCCTGGTCCAATGTTTAACCACTCTTTCAGTAAAGACATTTTTCCTTATATCCAATCTAAACCTCCCCTGGTGCAACTTGAGGCCATTTCCTCTTGTCCTATTGCTTGTTACCTGGGAGAAGAGACCGACACCCACCTCGCTACAACCTCCTTTCAGGGAGTTGTAGAGAGCAATGAGGTCTCCCCTCAGCCTCCTTCTCTCCAGGCTAAACAACCCCAGTTC
>NW_008794963.1:1702999-1704835 GCF_000699145.1 Aptenodytes forsteri | reverse complement strand
CACTCAAGATGATCTGCTCCATAACCTTTCCCGGCACCGAGGTCAGGCTGACAGGCCTGTAGTTCCCTGGATCCTCCTTCGAGCCCTTCTTGTAGATGGGTGTCAGATTTGCTAACTTCCCTTCATCTCGGTCCTCCCCAGTTAGCCAGGACTGCTCATAAATCATTGAAAGTGGCTCGATGAGCACTTCCGCCAGCTTCCTCAGTACCCTTGGGTGGATTCCATCCTTATTATATGATAAACTTACCTGTATGGGGTTTAGATGGGAAGAACCTCCCTGCAGGTGAGCCATGACGTGATGGCTGGCACTGGGGACTCCTCAGGTGTCTGCCTTTCGGCTGGTGGGTGTTGCCACAAGCCTCGTTAGCCAGTGCCTCGCCCCCACGCCTACCAGCATTGCTCTTTAGTCCATTAGCAGGGTCAGGGCGATTCATCAAACTTGTTTCTTTCTGAGAAGACAGACAGACGGACTATTTCTCCTAGTAAAAGCAGCTGCTGTTTCCCTACTTGAGAGATGCCAAGGCATTGTCCCCATTGCTTAACAGATCACTATCACGCCCTGAGTCAGTGAGGGTAAAACTCGCCTCCCTTGCTCCTCTGCACACCCTAATGAGCAGTAATAGATGTTTTGATACAAAGTATGACTTCCACTCAACCTTGCATTTTAACTCCATCTGCACTTTGTCAGCCCCACTCTTACAAATGACTGAATGGGGTGTAGCCATTTCATGGTGAAATAGTCTTGGGATGATTTGACCCCAACACCTTTTTCTTTGATGGGTACTGAAATAACCATGTATTTCTGGTTCAAGACAGTCAGGATCGTTTTCTGTCTGCATTGGATTTGAGAGGACAGATGGCTTCCAACGAACATCTAGAGCTGAATCCAAGTTAAAACTGGAGGGGAAAGTTGTTTGATTCTTTGCAGGAATTACTGTCTAAACAAAGCCTGACTTCAACAGATTTCTATGTAAAACCCTTTGATTCCCATTTTCCATCTGTGAGAAATTTGGGATGTTATTGTTGGATTTGTATCTTTCCTTTGATAAACATATTAAAACATGGTTCAAAATAGCTTTTTATCTTCTAAAAGATACAATGTGAATGAAATCCCCTCTGACTTCTGTGGGTTTGGAAGCAGTTTTCCTGCTTTTGTTACATTTGCACCAGATTTCTGTAATTCTTTGCTTGTGGCTCTGCTCACGTTACTAGTGCAGAGTTTGTATTTGGCTCAGAAAGCAGCCATAAAATGGACTCCAGTACCTGGAGGTATTAATATTTCCCTCACCTTGACATTTTATCCAATTTTTGCCTTTGATTGCTACCTCCACCAAGAGTGAATTCGGAGTCTTGGCAGGCAGCTGTTGGGAGGGATGCTAAATGCCACACTTCTGAGGTCAGGCTTGAGAGCGTTCTCACGATCCTTTTGCTTTCTCAGTGTAGGACTTAGCTTCCAGACAGCGAGAGCTCAGAGCTTTCAATCTTTAATCTTCTTTATTTCTGTCTTCTCTTGTTGATCAACCTGTAGCTGCAAAAGCAGACATCACAGTTGTCAAGAGGTTATGGTCCATATGGTGATCATAGAATCATAGAATCATAGAATTGTTTAGGTTGGAAAGGACCTTTAAGACCATCAAGTCCAACTGTTAACCTAGCACTGCCAAGTCCACACTAAACCATGTCCCTAAGCACGACATCCACACGTCTTTTAAATACCTCCAGGGATGGTGACTCCACCACTTCCCTGGGCAGCCTGGTCCAATGTTTAACCACTCTTTCAGTAGAGAAATTTTTCCCTACATCCAATCTAAACCTCCCCTGGCGCAACTTGAGGCC
>NW_008794963.1:1700583-1702784 GCF_000699145.1 Aptenodytes forsteri | reverse complement strand
TTGCCCTTCTCTGGACACGCTCCAGCACCTCAGTGTCTTTCTTGTAGTGAGGGGCCCAAAACTGAACACAGTATTCGAGGTGCGGCCTCACCAGGGCCGAGTACAGGGGCACGATCACTTCCCTGCTCCTGCTGGCCACACTATTTCTGATACAAGCCAGGATGCCATTGGCCTTCTTGGTCCCCTGGGCACACTGCCGGCTCATGTTCAGTCGGCTGTTGATCAATACCCACAGTCATAGTATAAAAGGTACACCTTTTTTCCCAGAGTAGCTTGGATACCATAAGATGGTTACAGACAAAATAAGCAACACCTCTTCAACTCTGATATACTCAGACTTAATCTGTGGTCAACTGTTCCCAGTTCTTTCCCTGTGAAAATGTCCCACTTTTTAACCTTCTCTTTACTGGTATTTTTACCAGTAAAGGTATCATCTTTATTACCAGTAATAGTATTATTGTCATCTACCAACATCTGTGTAGTTGATGAGTCCCGTAATCTCTGCTGTTGATCTGTAGCTGGCAATGATGCTGTGTTTGGCTGGGTCAGCCTTGGGCATCCAGCTTCTTGCAGCAAGAGGACCCGCCTGCAGCCCCTCACTGTCCTGCACTGCTGTGCCAGACCTGGGCAGTGTGACTGGGTGCAGGGGGACTTTTGTTCCCTGAAAGCCCCTACCCATCACCAGACTGCACTGTTACCCATGTTCTCCTATGGCTTTCTGGCTGGCTGGGGAAGGCAAAATGTGAAGATAATTTTCCGCTGTGTCTTCGTCCTGCTGGATTTGATTTTCTTTCAGTCTTTCTTCCCAGGCTATGGCATTGGGATAGTAGAGTTGAAACTGTTACTATATTCTCTTGATTTGAAGAGCAGCATTCATTGCTTCAGCAAAATAAGAATATAACCCTAAAGCAACTAATTTAACAGATGGTATTTTGCCTATGAGATATTTTGACCCATATCAAATACTGAATAGTCTGCCCATGGGACAGGCAAATTTCTCACACATCTCCCATACTGAGAAACAGAAAGATCCCCCAGAGCAATCCCGTCTCCCCAGTGTAGGGCCAGGCAGGACGACTTGGCATGGTACGGACGAAACGCTGCCAATGCAGCCCCAAAATCCAGGACTGTGCCGCGCTCAGTGAGGTTATACAACACAAATGGATCCTCCTGGTTGTTTACTGCCTTGCTAAATTTGGGTTTGAGGGTCGGATTCAAACCCAAGCTCAGCAGTTTTTGTCTTGCTAAGCTTTTGGTTGCTGTTGACACACTCTGTATTTTTGCTTCAGTTAATGGGTTATTTCTGTTGCACAGGGAGGATTAATTGTACTGTGCTCATTTTACAGTTAGTGTGTCATGATATTAATCAGTCTGAGCCTGGAAAAAGATGAGTATTGACCTGTGATATTTGCTAGAACTACGCTGCCACATTTTTGCCTGAGAGCTCCCTTATGAAACAAAGCCACAGCATTCCCACTGAAGTAATTTGGTTGTGCAAGCTTGCAATGAAAATTCAGTCACGAGAAAAGCTAATTAAAATAATTGCTTGTTACTATTTTAATATTAATTCACTTTTCAGTCATTCATATCGCTGCATGCCTTCCTGTGATGACTGCGGGCCCACAAAATGAGGTAATGGGGTGGACTGGAAGAGTGCGTCGCTGAACATGGTGCCCGAGAGCCCAGGAAAGTGGCAGGTTACCGCAGGCTGAGCACCCACCCGTGCCCGCATGGCAGAAGTGCACAGGACTTGGACTCTGAATGAAGTGTCGGTGTATGACACAAATCTGCATCCCCGGTGCATCCTCCATCCCTGTAGCCCAAGAGTCCCCTCTGCCCGTTTGCGTCTGCTGTCAGGGAGCAGCTCTGGCTCCTCTGCTGGGCACCTCTGTTGGGAGGCAGAGCGTGGGGGAGCCGCTGTGGGGTCCAGGGCCCTCTGCCCTCCTGCTGAGGCTCCCTGTGACATTCCTGTGTGTCAAAGGGAGTCATATTGTGGAAAACAACATGCCGAAGATGTGACTGAGGCCACCAACTGTTATCGCAAAGGCTACAATAGAGCTATGAGCTGTTGGGGACAGCTTTTAGGCAACACCAATCTGGACTGAATTTAAAAAGAAATCTGTCTCGGTGGTTTCTCTCCCTCCCTTTACATTCCTTTTTTTTTTTTTTTTTTTTTTTTTAATTTTAAACATCAGAGAAAT